>NW_006921612.1:114969-121761 GCF_000298275.1 Orycteropus afer afer
TTTTTTTTAATTATTATTATTTCTAGGCAATTTATTTGGTTACACTTTAATGCTTACATAAAGGTTTGTTTGTATGTGTATGTGTGTGTGTGTGTGTGTGTTTAGAAAAAATGAATGTATGTTTACTACTCAATCTTTGAGTGTGCCAAAACTTTAATCAGCTACAGTAATATGTTTCACCTTTCTTTCTAGATCATGGAATCCCCAGATTTAACTGAGCACATGGACCTCCATAATACAGATTGTATTTTCCAGTGTCTTCTGCAGTTAGGTTTGGTCATATGATTGTTACAGCCAATGACCTATAAGTAGAAGAGCTGTATGAATGTTAGCAATACCCAAAGTGAGTTATCAATAATTTGGTCTTCCAAAGTTTATCCACAACAGGGATTCAACATTGTCCAGGTTTGGGGAACAAAGGTCATCTCTGCAGTAGTCAGGCATGTTGCAAATTTGAGTGACTGGATGACAAAGAACTAGCACAAATCCAGATAAGCAATACATAAAAAAAAAAAAAAAAATATGTGTGTGTATATGTGTGTGTAGCAGGGGTGACTCAAATTATGTAAAAAAATTGACAAGTCAAGGATTAGAGTTGGTATTGTGCATGACTGAACCCAGTGAGCAAATATGGATTTTCTTTTAATTTCTCTCTTCTGCTTCTGTTTCTTGGCTCATTCTCTTCCACAGCACACAGACTTTTTCATGTGTCAGGGAATAAGTCTGCAAACATTCTCTTACTTCATGTTCCAGAGTCAAAGGCCTTCCACATCTACTAGCAAATTTAAAACTGCTGGCCCAACTTAATTGTGTACTTACTTCTGGGTCAATCTTTGTGATCATAGAGAAATATGGCTTTTTTTCCCAGCATCACGTAAGTTTTGTCAGGGAAAGACAGTTTCCTACGGAAGCAGGTATTGCGAATTCTAGACACACAAAAACAAAAACAATAGATATCCAAGACAGGCTCTCTGAGTGTAGGTGACTGAATGAATTGATTAGAGTTTCTTGGCTGCAGTTAAGCAGAGCAGAGTTCAGGACCATGTTCTGATCCCCGTGTGCATTTGTAGAAAACAGATCTCCAGTATATTACACAGAGTGGCAAAGGCTCTTACTCAGAAGTTAGAGAAGTATTTGGAACCACCATGCTATTAAGACTCAAAACAACAACACATTCACCATCCCAGACCCCATCTCTGTATAGCCTGGGGCTTCTGCTTGCAAAGGATTGGCACAGCAAAGGGCCAGACCATCTTGCTTTAGTTTGGCAATGATCAGGAAGCTGGAGGCTGTCTCCAACTGAGGGCTGTGAGCTGTCTCTCCTCCAGATTCACATTACCCCTCACCTGAAATTCTCTTAGAGATCTTATTCCTTTCCACATTGAATTACTCTACATACTTATATCTTAGCTCCTGTCATATATTGAACTGTATTTCTGAAAAATTTGTGTCAACTTGGCTAGGCCATGAATTTCAGTGATTTAGCAGTTATGTAATGATACAATGTGTCAGATATGTAATGATACCCCGTGATGTGATCTGATGTGATAAGCTGATCAGGTATAAAAGGATTAAGGGTGGAATGTAGCACCCTTGGTCCCATCACACTTCTGATTGATATAAGGGGAACTCCTCTTGGGTGTGACCCAAGAAGGGAACAAAGAGGGGAAGCCAACTACCACCAAGAAAAAAGTTGTAGAAGCTGAGTATGTCCTCTGGATCCAGGTTCCCTATGCTGGGATCCTCCTAGGATAGATAGAAAGCCTTCCCATAGTGCTGGCACTCTGAATTCAGACTTCTAGCCTCCTAAATAGTGAGACAATAAATTTCTGTTAAAACTGTCCACTTTTAGTATTTCTATTATAGCAGCACTAAAACCCACTGTGATCGAGTTGTATGCGACTCATGGTGACCCTTCCTTGGGTTTCCAAGGCAGTATCACTACGGAAGTAGATTGCCCAGCCTTCCTTTCGAGGAGTGGCTGGTGATTTTGAACCACCAGCCTTCTGGTTAGCAGACATATGCCTTAGGCACTACACTACCAGAGCTCCTACTAGGTAATGGAAACAAATCGCTTACTAAGCTGTGATTTCTGTAGGGAACTCTGAATTACATTACCTCTTAGTCCCTATCTCAGCTTTAAATACTAGCTGTGTTTGCAGAGAGAATGAGTTGAAAAAAATGAAGCATTGTTTCTTGGCTTCTCATTGATTCTTGTGGGAACAATGTGTTTATTCTTCATTGTCGTCATATTGCCCACCATAGTGTCCACCACTCATTAATCCCCACCACATAGTGGAAATTCAGTACTTGTAAGATGAGAGAATAAATAGAAAGCAATAACAGCAACTCTGTTCTCTGTGCTGTCCTTAATGAACTTTGGAGCTGATATAGTTACCAAATGTTATCCCATAGCCTCTGGACTTACTTAACTTCTCTTTCAACCATACATTAAATAGACCAGGCTGAACAGTGTGATGGCTCAGATGTCATGCAAGCCCCTGATTCTAGCCATGTGGCAATCCATTTGCTTCCAGCCACTTGTATCATCCTGTCTCTACTTGAGAATTTATGGATTTAATATTTGAATGTCTGGGGAAGGAGCCATAAAGAAAAATGTAAGGTATAAAAATATGTATTTCCTGGTTTCCTAGTTTATACATGTGCTTTTAATTGCAAGAAGTAATTCAGTAAATAATTTCCAAGTACCTTGCTACCATTGAAGTTGGAGTAGAGAGGTTAAATTATTTTCCAAACAAGGAGCAAGGCTAGTGATCTGAATATCTGGTCTCTCATCCTGTCCTGCACCTTCCACATGAATACAATGCCCGTGACTTGAAAATACTTTTAAAAATTCCATAAATACACAGCACAGTTTCACAGTGTGGGAATCAAGTCACTTCCTCTTGTCTAAGCAGAAAGGAATTTAAAGTGCTTAAGAATTCCAAGTTATTGAAAAGCCTGAGGCAAAGTTAGCATTTCAGCAAAACAAGAACAAATATACAAAAGAGTTATGCACCTGGGTGAAGAAGCAGCCTCACCCAGTATTTTACATAAAGGAGTAAAAGTGAAAGCAAAGTGAAAAGTTCATGCAGAAGCAAAGTACAGCACTGGTAGGTGTTTAATCAAACAATTCTTTTGCAGCTAGGTCAAGTGGTTTTCTCTTGCCTCAAAGAACCATCCACTCGGTAAATGTCAAATCATATTTCTGTGCCTGCTGATTCTGATTCCTACGTAATGAGGTTTCAGGTGTGCAGGGCTCTTAGAAGAATGTGCTTGAATGCTGCCTTAGTCAGATGATAAGCAACATGCACTGATGCATCCTAGCTGCTTTTGTATTCAACCAAAGATCTGCAATAGCATCTTGGCCATCCAAGTAGACAGAGGAAGGTGGAAACTAATATTTTCCTTGTTGGGTGGTGGGTATTATAAGAGCTGAATTACCTGTCTTACTTTGCTGACTTTTCATATAGGAAGAAGGAGGAGAAGGGAACTGACAACTTTTGAGCACCTACAGTGTGCTAAGCCCTGAATTGTGTACCTACCTTAAAAAACAAAAACAAAAACAAAATTGCTATTAAATTCACTCCAACTCATGGCAACTCCATGTGTGCCAAAGTAGAACTGTGCTCCATAATGGCTGAATTTTCAGAACTAGATTACCATGCCTTTCTTCCATGTACCTCTGGATAGACTTGAACCGCCATCCTTTTGGATAGCAGTTAAGTGTGTTAACTGTTAACACCACCCATGGACTTTGTACCTAATTTACATTATTTTAATCAATATAATTCTTGATGGTAGTTTATCAGTTTGATATTACACAGAAGAAAATGAGTTAGGAATTTGCAGTTGGGACTTAACAAAGCTGAGGTTTAAATTAATGTCTGCATTTAAAGCCAGTACTCTTTCCATTCACCATTCATCATCCATTTACTGCAAAAGTACAGTGCCATCTGAGTATTCAGAAGGCTTTTGAACACTCACCTTATAGCAAGAAAAGACTTAAATGCTGTAAGTAAACAGCTGTTGGCCATTGGCTCACAATGACTTTTAAACACTGATCCAAATTCTCACGACACTGGAAAAATATGCAGAAATCAAGTAATGTAAACTCAAACTTCTCAAACAGAGACTGTATACTTTGGAAGACACTACTTTACTATTTATCGCATACTGTTACTCTAAGTCCTTTGTGTGCTGTTTTGCCACTAAATTGTTATCTTATAATTCTTCTTATTTATGTTTTCCACAGCACCATCCACAGGTGTATATGTATGTGTGGAGGCAATTCATATCGATTTGCCTTTAATCAAGGCATGAATTCATGAAAGAATTGTTGTTGTTGTTGTTATGTGCCGTGGAGTCGGCCCCGACTCATAGCGACCCCTCCTTGGGTTTCCGAGGCAGTATCACTACGGAAGTAGGATTGCCCAACCTTCCTTCTGAGGAGTGGCTGGTGGGTTTGAACCGCCAGCCGTCTGGTTAGCAGGCAAGTGTCTTAGCCACTATGCTACCAGAGCTCCCATGAAAGAATAGCCACCTGCAAATTTGACAATATGGGTAACAGGCCATAATCAATTTGGAGTAGAAGATGACCTATAAAAGTTGTTGTTTTAGGAAGGATGATTTGGTGGTGGTAGATGGTCTGCTAGGGATAAAGGGGTGTCTGAAAATTGCAAAACCAGTTAATAGGATTGTGTGGGAATTAAATGATTAGAAAGTAAGCAGAAATAATGGACGAGTGAATAATTTTTATATATAATGTCAATAGATATCAATATCAATATTATTTCAAAGCAAAATTCAAATATAGTACTAGATAGTATAGCCACTAGGAAGTGTCTTGAAAAGCAAAAAAAAAAAAATTACTTACTTATAGTTGGCTCTTTAATATTTTATCTGATTTGATAGTCATTACAATCTTTAGATGTCACTACATCTATATTTTATAGAAGAGGAAACCAAGTCTAAGAAAGTATAAATAATCTGCTCACCCTGGGATATACTGGGGAGGTGAGATTTGAAATAAGATCTGATGATTCCAAAATTGATGTATTTTCCACTAGTCCATATTACTCTGTAATCAAGATAAAAGAAGAAAAAAGAAGTCAATTCTAACAGTGGGAGTGATATAGCATATATCACCTTGGAAATGTGTTTCCTGATTCAGGGTGATGAGAAGTAAAGTGAGCAAGCAAATTAAATGCAACCTCAAACAAGCTAACCATATTCTGAAGCAATAAGCCTCATATATTTATTTTCCATTTTTTCTCTGTGGCCAGATATTCAAAGAATAAAGTCATTAAAAATTTTTCAGATGTTTGCTTTTTTCTGGTGAAGTAAGAGTGTGCTGAGTCTGGAAAGAGAATGTTCTAATTAGTGGGACTTATTATTTATATTTGAAGAAAATTTTATATATATGAATAAATTCAGTCTCTTGTCAATATGCAAAGATCTTACAGAATTCAAAGGTGTACATTTATTTGCACTGCAAATGAACCAAAACTCTTTCTGCCATGAACGGAAAGCAAAGAGTACATTAACTTTTTATTCTCTATATATATTTTTTAAAAAGCTGTATTTTTCCTAAAGTGGCTCATCATATTTCCAGCTGATGATAGCTTGGTAGCCTGATATTGTATGCTCAGAGTAAAACTAAGCTTGAGAGTAGTGAAGCTTAAAGGATAATACTCAAATATTGAGGAAATGTCAGACTGTCTGAGAGGGTCTTACCCAGCTTAGTAGCTTTGGTACTGAGGGTGTAGGACAAGTAGAGCAGTCATTTTTCCCCTAAGTTGGTCCATTACTTGTGAGGGACATCAAAAAGTACCTGTTGCAACTTAGATATATCCCAGGCTCATGCAGGCCCCACTGGTTCATTTAGGATCCTTCGACCTTATCTGTATAGTCAAAATCCAGCTTTACTCCCAAGACTGCAGTCACACCCTTTAAAACAGCTTTATAGTCATAGAGCTGCTGCTCTAATTCTTTCTCACTTTGTAACTTCTGCACCCTGGCAGGACAAATGCCCATTATCAGGAGTTTTACAATCCACACATGCCCAGTTTGCCTCTACACACATAAGACTTAGATAATGCAGTGACATCTGGCCTAAAGGTGGCCAGAGACCCATGGGATGGAATCATTGTTTGAGGATGTTCCGACTGCTGCTAATGTAGCCCAGATGACATCAAGCATGATACTGATAAACAATAATATCCCAAAACTACCCCTGAGCTGCCGCTGCTTGGTTGATGTTTAATGTTGGTACAGAACACCAGAAATAATAGCAAAGTTCAAGAGGACAGAAAATGACAAATGCTGGTGAGGTTTCAGAGAGATTAGAACTCTCATACACTGCTGGTGGGACTGTAAAAGAGTACAACCATTGTGGCAAATGGTATGGTGTTTCCTTAAAGAACTGAAAACAGAAATACCATTTGAACCAGCAGCTCCATTACTAAGAATATATCCTAAAGAGGTGAGAGACAGGATACAAACAGACATATGCATATCCATGTCCATTGAGCACAATTCACTGTACAAAGAGTTGGAAACAACCTAAATGTCCATCAAAAGGTGAATGGATAACCAAACTATGGTACAGTCACACAATGGAATATTATGCTACATTAAAGAACAATGAAGGATATGTGAATCATCTTACAACATGGATGAACCTGGAGGACATTGTTGTTGTTGTTGTTGTTATGTGCCGTCGAGTCAGCCCTGACTCATAGCGACCCCTCCTTGGGTTTCCAAGGCAGTATCACTACGGAAGTAGGATTG
>NW_006921612.1:122356-127512 GCF_000298275.1 Orycteropus afer afer
CCATCTTCCTTCCGAGGAGTGGCTGGTGGGTTTGAACCGCCAGCCTTCTGGTTAGCAGTCAAGTGCCTTAGCCACTATGCTACCAGAGCTCCCCTGCACAGATACTAGTGATACAAAATATCTGCAATCATTAGAAAGCAAAAGAAGACAGACATTCAGCAATCCCTCATACTGTGGGAGAGAGATACAATGGATTTGCTGACTCAGGATCATAGTACTGGGGGACACTAGACTCAATTGGCACAACCAAATATGTAAAAATCTTCTTCTACAACCTACTTTGGTGAGTAGTGACTGGGGTCTTAAAAGCTTTCAAGTGGCCATCTAAGATGCAGCTAATGATCCCCTCTTGTCTGAAGCAAAGAAGAGTGAAGAAAACCAAGGGCATTTGGAAACAATCAGCTATAGGACATGATAGACCTAAGACCAGAAGAAATAGATGGTGCCCAGCTACCAATGCCAACCACTCAGGAAGGGATCAAAACTGGAGATCCTTGATAAAGTGGGAGGAAAAATGTGGAACAAAATCCAAAAACACAGTAATGACCAGAATTACTGGTCAGATGGAGTCTGGTGGGACCTCCAAGACTATGACCCTGGGATATACTTTGAACTTGAGAAAAAACTCACCCCCAAGGGCTGGCTCTCAGCCCAACAGTAAACACGACTTATGTTGAGAGCACCCAACCCAGGGCAACACACCCACCTACTTTACAGAGATACATCCCTTGGATAAAACGGCCACAGGGCACCAGAGGGGCAACATTCGCACAGAGGAAAAGCTGGACAAATAAAAGTATATAATTGAGAAGGATACGGGGTAGGGGGTTACTGGGAAGGGAGAGGAGGAGAATAGGTTAGGGTTGGGGAAGGTAATTGGGGAGTGAAACCAAATGTATACGAACTGTTGAATGTAAAACAAATTCTGCTCTGTAAATTTGCACCTAAAGCACAATATAAATAAATAAATAAAAAGACCACATGCAACAAGAGTAGGGGTACCACCTCAATCAGACAAAGAGAGAACTAGCTCCTTAGTCTGAAGGGTTTAGGGTTCTTAGCAGCATTAGTAAAGAGAAGCTGGAGGGTGCGATTCTACCCCTCTCTGTGTTAGTGATCTATATAGTGTGTGTGGTTAATTGCACCCAACTACCTTCACTCAGTTTAAATCTCTTCACAAAAATTCTAGCTAAAAAATATAAAAATGGTTAGGATCAAAATAAGGAACGTCAACAAAAAATTCTTCAAGGGAGGACCATTATTTGCAAGTGCTAAGACTGTATTCCTACATTAGTGTAAGCATTTGAGCAGCACCTTCTTACAGAATGTAAGGAAATGCAACCTGAAGGTGTTACTCAGAAAGTGTCCCAGGAAAATCACCTTTGCCTTCCTTGGCTATTAAAAACAAGTCAAAGTCTGTAGGCTGTAGCTGTGCCTGCCTCTGAACCTGGTATATAGGTGATGCAAAGGAGAAGCTGAGTATAATAAAGCTATCAAGTTAGGCAAATCAATTAGAAATGCACAGCTCCCTCGGAGATACAAAACTGTTTTGGAAATGGTGGTTTTAAGTAGAAGGGGATCTGAGAAGGAAGGAGAAAGAGAGACAGGGAGAAGGGACAGGGATTAGAAATAGAAGTATGGGTCATAAGAGTTGTGCTGTTCTATTTTTGAAACAAGGAGACAGTGACGTGTGAAAGCAATACCTCTCACCAGATTGTTTTCTGTTTTCCTCTTCACTGGCTCTATTCAGACTTCCTTGTACTGTCCTGGTTCTCTTGAACACAATGATAATCACCCTCTGTGACCACATCATTTTCCTTCTGAATCAATGATTACACTCTAGAAATTACATGTTGCTGATACATTGAATATAATCTATGAATAAGTGAATATGGGGAAGGGGAATCTGAAAATGAACACACACACTTTTAAGTCAGATCTCCAAGTCTTCTAGCTTCTTCTCCATGTAAGCAGTTGGCTTATCTTTAAAATGGAAATGAGACTCACACTACTTAGTGGGTCCAAAGATTAAAGGACGTGAAGATGAACATATATAAACACTAGCACAGAAAGTTTGCACATATTCAATATTCAAATATAATCTTCCCACTTTCTGTAATAAATAACATCTTTATAACTAATTAACATGCACATTATTTTATAAGAATTATCACATTCTATCTTCACAGCTTTTTTCAGGTGGACAAAATAGCCACTTTACAGCTCCATTTCTGAATTCTGCCATAGAGGCTCATCTACTTTATGCAGTTTCCTTGGGAAATTCTGCTTGCATTCAAGAGCTGGGTTCAAACCCATGTTGTCTGTGCTCTCTGTACTATACATCACATTGGAAGGATCTGTATCTTGGATTAACATGACTTGACCTCAACTACAGTCCTCAAGTTTTGGCTTTATTGTCCCTTTTTAAGAGAGGTCTACTCTATTCTCCTGGAGTTCCTGATGCCAGAAATGGTTAGCTTAAAAGTTGGCAGTTCAAGTCCACCTAGGGAACCTCAGAAGAAATGCCTGGCAATCTACATTAAAAAAAGTCAGCCATTGAAACCTCTATGGAGTACAGTTCTACTCTGAGACATACGAAATAGCTGTGAGTTGGAATAAACTAGATAGCAACTGGTACTCTATTCTCCTACAGTAAAGTGACTCCACCTTTAATAACTATCTACCACATCATCCTGAGTCACTTTAGTCAAAATGCTTACCACTTTTTGTCCTCATCTTTCTTGATTAATTTTCTTACTTGTTTACTTACTGTATATTTCCTCTCACTAACAGTCAGTAGGTGTGAAAAATACATATTTGATAAAAGAAACATTAAGTAACTTATATTCTCAATAGCCACCACTCATTTGTCAGTTTTTTGTACTGTGGTGACTTGCATGTTGCTGTGATTCTGGAAGTTATGCTACATGTGTTTCGAATACCAGCAGAGTCACCCATGATGGGCATGTTTCAGTGCAGCTTCCAAGCTAAGACAGACTCAGAAGAAGAACATGGCAGTATACTTCTGAAAGAATAACCACTGAAAACCTTGAATAGTAGTGAAATGTTGTCTTACATAGTGGCAGAACATGAGCCCTTCAGGTTGAAAGGCACTCAAAATATGGCTGGGGAAGAGCTGCCTTCTCAAAGTAGAGTTGACCATAATTACTTGGATGGAGTAAAGCTTTTGGGATCTTCATTTGCTGATGTGTCAAAACTCAAAATGAGAACAAACAGCTGTGAACATCTATTAATAATTGGAACATGGAATGTATGAAGTATAAACCTAGGATAGGTGGAAATAATAAAAAATGAAATGGAAGAGATAAAGATCAGTGTCCTAGGCATTAGTGAGCTGAAATGGAATACCAATTGAGATGTTTCAACAAATGGATGAAATGCTGGAAATGCTCTCTCACCTATGTCAAGAAATTTGGAAGAAAACTACCTGGCCAACTGACTGGAGGCAATCCATAACTAAGCCCATTCCTAAGAAAGATAATCCAACAGAATGTGAAAATTGTAGAAGAATATCATTGATATCATATGCAAGTAAAGTTTGCTTGAAGATAATTCACAAATAGTTGCAGCAGTACACAGACAGGGAACTTCCAGAAATTCAAGTCAGATTCAGAAGGAGATATGAAATAAGGTATATCATTGCTGATGTCACATGGGTCTTCTCTGAAATAAGAGATATCAGGAAGATGTTTTCTTATATTTCATTGACCATGCAAAGATATTCAAGTGTGTGAATTATAACACATTGTGAAAAATAGGACTTCCAGAACATTTAATTGTGCTCATGAAGAAACTGTACCTTTACCAAGAGACAGTTGTTCAGACAGAACAAGGGGATACTGCCATAGTTTAAAATCAGGAAAGATGTGCATCAGAGTTGAATCCTTTCATCATACTTGTTCAATTTAAGTATTCATACATAAATTAAGTATTACCAGATGTTCATACTTATTAGTTCGCTGAACAAATAATCCAAGAAACTGGGCCGTATGAAAGAGAATGTGGCATCAGGATTGGAGAAAGACTCATTCACAATCTGCAATATGCAGATGACACACAACCTAGCTTGCTGAATATGAAGATGAGTTGAAGCACTTACCGATGAAGATCAGTATGGATCACACCTCAAAATAAAGATAATAAACATCATCACAACTGGACCATAAGCAACATCATGAAAAAAGGAGAAAAGATTTAACTTGTCAAGCATTTCATTTTACATGGGAGCACAATCAGTGCCCATGGAAGCAGAAGACAAGAAATTAAATAACATATTCCTCTGGGGAAACCTGGACAAGACTTCTTTAAAGTGATAAAGAGCAAAGATGTCACTTTGAAGACTAAGGTGCACCTGGCGCAAGCCATGGTATATTTAATCACCTTATATGCATGTGAAAACTGGAAAATGAATAAGGAAGACTGAAGAATTAATGCATTTGAATGATGGTGTTGGTGAATAATATTGAATATATTATGGACTGCTGGAAGAATGAAAAAACCTGTCTTGGGAGAAGTACAGCAGAATACTCCTTAGAGCCAAGGATAGCAAGAATTCATCTCTTGTAATTTGGACAAGTTATCAAGAGGGATAATTCCCTGGGAAAGGACACAGTGCTTGCTAGAGGGTCAATGAAATAAAGAAAAACCCTCAATGAGATGGATAGACACAGTGGCTACAACAGTGGGCTCCAGCATGTCAACAAGTGTGAGTATGGTGCAGGACCAGCCAATATTTTGTTCTATTTTATGTAGGGTCACTATGAGTTGGAACCAATTCAACTGCACCTAACAATACCTAATTTTCAACAAAAGTATTTTTCAGTAGGTCTATGTCCATTTAAAACATTGAAAATCTTCTTAATGAATCTACATTTCCACCAGGCATTTTATCATTCTATAACTTCTGAATGGCCAGAAGCAGGGAGCAAAAATAGGGTTACCATACCCAGTACAGTGCCATCAATCCCTAGATGGACTCTACAGATTATATCAGTGAACTGACCCAACTTCATCTATATAATGTGCGCATTGATATCTTTCCCAAAGTGTTACTGTGACCCTCAAGTGCAGTGATGAGTGTGAATGTACCCATACACATCCTGCTCAGTGAGAGCTCCTTAAGTCTGAATTTGTTG
>NW_006921612.1:129757-140796 GCF_000298275.1 Orycteropus afer afer
TTTCCAGGGGGTTATCTCTACCAAAGTAGATTGCCCAATCTATATATATGCACTGCCAATGAGCTGATTCTGACTCATAGCAACCCTAAAGGACAGGGTAGAACTGCCCCACTGGACTTCTAAAGCTGTATATCTTTTACAGAAGCAGACTGCCACATCTTTCTTCCATGGAGTGGCTGGGGGTTTGAACAATTTTGTCCAGCAGCTGAGTACATTAATCACTATGCCACCAGAGTTATATATATATGTGTAAACACACACACACACACACACATACACACATAATTTTGGTGAAAGTATACACAGCAAAAGATATACCCTTTCAATAATTTCTACACTTATATTCAGTGACATTGATTACATTTGCAAGATGTTTTCTCCTTTTCCAAATTATTCCATCACCATAATCATAAATTAATGCCCCCAAAGCTTACAATCTAATATTTTGAGTTGTCCTTGTCAAATCATGTAGATAATTCTTTAAAACAGCACAGTGCACAAAGCAGATGTTGTTGTTAGTTGTTGTTAGGTGCCATAGAGATGGCTCTGACTCATAGCAACCCTGCATACAACAGAATGAAACACTCTCTGGTCCTGTGCCACTCTCACAATCTTTGCTATACTTGAACCCATTACTGCAGCTACTGTGTCAATCCATCTTATTGAGGGTCATCTCCTTTTTTGCTGACCCTCCACCATACCAAACATAATATCCTTCTCCAGAGAAGGTCCCTTCTGACAACATGACCAAAGTAGATTAGATGAAGTCTGGCCATTCTCACTTCCAAGGAGCATTCTGGCTGCACTTCTTCCAATACTTATTTGTTCATCCTTCTGACAGTTCATGGTATTTTCTGTATTCTTTGCCAACACCACAATTCAAAAGCATCAAGTTCCTTCAGTCTTGTTAATCCATTGTCTAACTTTCACATGCATGTGAGGTGACTGAAAATAACATGGCTTGGGTCAGGAGCACCTTAGTCCCCAAAGTAACATCTTTGCTCTTCAATACTTTAAAGACTTTTCTTGCAGCAGATTTGCCCAGTGGAACATGATGTCTAGCTTCTTGAGTACTGCTTCCATGGGTGTTGATTATGGGTCCAAGTAAAATGAAATCCTTGACAACTTCAATCTTTTGTCAATTTATTGTGATGCTGCTTATTGGTGCAGTTGTGAGTACTTTCATTTTCTTTAGGTTGAAGTGTAATCCAACTTCAGACTGCAGTCTTTAATCTTCATCAGTAAGTACTTCAATTAATTTTCACTTTCAGCAAGCACGGTTGTGTCATCTGCATATGACAGGTTGTTAATAAGTCTTCCTCCAATCCTAATGCAGCATACTTCTTCATATAGTCCAGGTTCTCGGACTATTTGCTTAGCATACAGATTGAATAAGTATGGTGAAAGGATACAACCCTGATGCATAACCTTCCTGATTTTAAACCATACAGTGCTCCCTTCTTCTATTCTAAAGGCAGCCTCTTAGTCTATGTGCACAATTAAGTGCTCTGGAATTCCCATTATGCACAATGGTGTCCATAATTTTCTATGATCTGCACAGTTGAATGCTTTTGCACAGTCAAAATAAACAAACCTCTTTCTGGTATTCTTTCCTTTCAACCAAGATCCATCTGACAAAAGCAATAATATCCTTCATTCCACATCCTCTTCTGAATCCAGCTTGCATTTCTGGAAGTTCCCTGTCAATATACTGCTGCAAACATTTTTAAATTATTTTCATCAAGATTTTACTTGCATGTGGTAATATGCGTATTATTTGATAATTCCACATTCTGTGGGATCACTTTTATTTGGAATGGGTACAAATGTGTATCTCTTCCAGTCAGTTGGCTAGGTAGTTGTCTTCCAAATTACTTGGCATAGATGAGTGAGTGTGTCTAGCACAGCATTGATTTGTTGAAACATCTCAAATGAGTATTCTATCAATTCCTGGAGCCTTGTCTTTTGCCAGTTGCTTCAGTGCAGCTTCAGATCCTTCCTTCAATACCATTGTTTCTTGATCATATGCCACCTGCTGAAGAAATTGAATATTGATCAATTCTTTTTTGTACAATGACTCTGTGTATTCCCCTGGGAAGAAAGAGAGGGCCATCTAATTCTCAAAGAATTGGCCAGTGGAAACGATATGAATAGCAGTGAAACACTGTCTAATATATTACTGGAAAACTTTATGAATAGCCCTGAACATTGTTTGATATAGTGCTGGAAGATGAGCCCCTCAATCAGAAATACAACTGGGAAAGAGCTGCCTCCTCAAAGTAGAGTCAACCTTAATGATATGGATGGAGTAAAGCTTTCAGGACCTTCACTTGCTGACAGGGAATGATACAAATTGGGAAGAAATAGCTGCAAGCAGCCGTTAATAATTGGAATGTGGAATATATGAAGTATGAATCTAGGAAGATTGGAAGTTGTCAAAAATGAAAAAGTGTGCATAAAGATCAACATCCTAGACATTAGTAAGTTGAAATGGACTGGTATTAGTCTTTTTGAATCAAACAATCATGTGATCCACTGTGCTGGGAATGACAAATTGAAGAGGAATGGTGTGGCATTCATGTCACAAAGAATGTTTCAAGATCTATTCTGAAGTACTGTGCTGTCAGTGATATGATAATATCCAAAAGTCTGCAAGGAAGACCAGTTAATACTACTATTATTCAAATTTATGCACAAAGTACTAAAGCTAAGGATGAAGAAATTGAAGATTTCTCAACTTCTGCAGTCTGAAATTGAATAAACATGCAATCAAGAGGTATTGATGATTATTGGTAATTAGGATGCAAAAGTTGGAAACAAGGAAGAATCACCAGGAGTTGGAAAATATGGCCTAGGTGATAGAAATGATGCTGGAGATCACAAGATAGAATTTTGCAAGACCAATGACTTATTCATTGCTAATAGCTATTTTCAACAACATAGCTCCAAGCAACATAAGCTGTAGTAAAACACTTGGCCCTCTCCAGATGGAATACATGTGAATCAAATCAACTACATCTGCAGAGAGAAACGATGGAGAAGCTCAATATCTTCAGCAAAATCAAGGCCAGGTACTGACTGTAGAACACATAATCAATTGCTCATATGCACATTCAAGCTGAAGCTGAAGAAAATTAAAACAAGTCCATGAGAGCCAAAATATGACCTTGATTGTATTCCATCTGAATTTTGAGACCATCTGAGGAGTAGATTTGATGCAATGAACACCATTGGTCAAAGACCAGACAACTTTTTATAGAATGACATCAAGAAAATCTTACATGGAGAAAGAAAAATGTCATTAAGACAGGAAAAGAAAAAAAAAAGACGAAAATGGATGTCAGAAGAGACTCTGAAACTTGCTCTTGAAAGGAGAGTAGCTAAAGCAAATGGAAGAAATGACAAGATATAAGACTTGAACAGAAGATTTCAAAGAGCAGCTCAATAAGACAAAGCAAATTATTATAATGAAATGTGCAAAGACCTGGAGTTAGAAAACCAAAAGGGAAGAACACAGTCAGCATTTCTCAAGCTGGAGGAATTAAAAAGAAAATTCAAGTCTCAAGTTGCAATATTAAAGGATTCTAACAGGAGCTCTGGTGGCATAGTACCTAAGGCATTTGACTACTAACCAGAAGGCTGGTGGTTTAAATCCACCAGCCACTCCTCGGAAAGAAAACTGGGCAATCTACTTCTGTAGTGATACCACCTCAGAAACCCAAGGAAGGGTCGCTATGAGTCAGTTTTTTCTTTGGTTGGTGAGGAATACACAGAGTCAGTGCACAAAATAGAATTGGTTTCAAATCTGATAAATTTTATTAATTAAGAGAAGTTATGTGAGCATTACAGTTGATAACATGATAATATTCTTAAGAGATATTGCTAAGTCTAACTGAGCACCCTGCCCAAGTCAGGGTTTGGATCCTTGCATTGAATTCAGGACAGATCATACTCCTGGGCCATGTTCAAGATCAAAGAGCAAGGGAAGGGGATTAGACTCAATCAAGATTTGGAGAAATCTCAGAATCACACTTTGAAGACCAAATAACTAAATCAAATGCAGGTTAGAAGGGATTTCAAAACGATTATCAAACCAAGAGTTAGGAGCAAAGTAGAACTATGAGTACAAAGAGAGACAGAAAAAAAAAGAGAGAGAGAGAGAGAGAGGGATAAGGGAAAAGAGAGAGAGAGAGAAAGAGAAAGAAAGAAACAAAGAAAGAAAGAAAGATAAAAGAAAGAAAGAAAGGGGAGAGAGAGAGAGAGCAGCCATGTTTGGAGCAAATAGTTCGCCAGCACATTTGACTCCTCTTTATCTGCTGGTAAGAACCTGGTAAACAGATAACTCAGGTTGGGTGAAAGGTAAAGTCAGAACAAGTTTAGCACTTGGAGAGTTCATTTTCCTGAAACAGTATATAGAAAATAAATAATAGTATAGAGAAAATAAATGTTAGTCCTTACCCACTTCCTGCTGTTTATTTGTTTTAACTCACTTTATAATCTGTGAGCAACAATTTTGTATTGTTGTTTTGTTAATTTTTTTGTTGTGATTTGAGTGAAAATTTACAAAGGATATTTGTTTTACCCTTAACAGTTCATGCACATTTGGTTTCATAGTCCCAATTACAGTCCTAACAATAAAACACTTTCCTCCCATCTCCTCCCTGTGACTACCCCTCCCTGTGACCTTCTTATCTATGCATGCCTGTCTGTCCATCTTTACCTCTATGCAAATGCTGTCCTTCTGATATCTCATGGTTGATTGACCTAAGGGGTGCATCTCCCTAGGGTAGGTGGGTGCATCTGTCTGGGATAGGTGTTCTGCTTGTAAACTTTTCTACTGTTGGGCTGAGAGTTAATCCATGGAACTGGACTCAGTTCCATGACCAAAGGATAATCTAGGGCTATAGTCTTGAGTGTTCCACCAGCCTCTATCTAACCAGTAATTCTGGTCATTTTTGTATTTTTGAATTTTGTTCCACACCTTTCCTCCCACTCTATCCAGGATCTCTGATTTTGATCACTTTCCTAGAAGTTGGCATTGGTAACCAGGCACCAGCTAATTCTTCTGGTCTCAGGGTCATGAAGGCAATGTTTTCCATGGTCCACCATATCCTTGGAGTAATTGTTTCCTTATGACTTTGATTTTCTTCACTCTTCTTTGCTTTAGAAGAGGGAACACCAATAGCTGCATCTTAGATGGCTACTCAAAAGCTTTTAACACCCCACTTGCTACTCACCAAAGTAGGATGTAGAACAAGATTTTCATCTACTATGTTCTGCCAATTGAACAGGATGTCCTCTGAGCCTGTAGCCCTGTGACTCTCTCTCTCTCAAGGTGTTTGGTTGTCTCTCAGAACCTACTCCAACCTTGTTCCCTGTTACTTCTGTAATGTATATGAATATTTTTATAGCACAAGTAAATATGTAACACTATCTTCAGCCAAATCTATCGTTGGTCATAGGTATATTCCTGTTCATCTACCCACACCAGATCTTCTCACCTGTCTATGCACTGACTCACAGACTAGTGTTTGCTGGCACTGGTAATGCAGTATTGTGCATGTAATAGTATTTGCCTCTGTTGTCTCTATCTTTTGTGCATGTTTCTGTGTCCTCCTTTTCCCTATTATCATTATCCTGGTCACACACTTTTGTTATATTGCCTTTCCCTTCACCGAAATAAAAACATGACTCTAAATAGGTAGAAATTTACCCTCTTCTCCCCCCCCCCATCCCTGGTAACCAACAAAGTATATTTCCTTCCTTGAGTAAACTTTTCTTGAGTTTTTATTATAATGCACTCATACAATATTTGTCCTTCTGTAATTGACTTATTTCACTCAGAATAATGTCCTCCAAATGCATCCATGTCATGAAGTGATTCATGGATTCTTAATTATTCTTAAATGTTGTATAGTATTTCATTGCATGGATGTGTCATAGTGTGGTTATCCATTAATCTGTTGTTGAGCACTTAGGTTGTTTCCATCTCTTTCTTATAGTGAATTGTGCTGCAATGAACATAGTTTTCATGTATCTATTTGTGTCCTGGATTTCATCTCTTTATAATGTATTCCTAATAATGGTATTGTCAGATCAAATGGTATTACTAGTTTCATTTTTTAGGGAAACACCATACCATTGAGGAACACTGTTCTAATATGTCTCACCTATGAGATTTCAAATCACTTTAGATTATGCAGTTTATATATAGTTTTCAACTCAATAGCTATGGGTTTGTTTGGGTAGCCATTCCAGATTGATCCTCCACCTGTTCCATGTGGTCTTCAAGTATAAATATACTGAACTATTTATTTCTTACTGCTATGTTTTCTGTAAGCAATCAATGAATTGTGAAGAAAATACGACACCCACTAAGCTCTCTTATTACAAACAAAAGAGTTCAACTGTTAAATATTGTCTTGCTGATCATAGAAAGTCTCACAAGGAATGTGTTACATGTGGATTCAAAATAAAAATACTTAATTACATTATGAATGCAGTGTTAGGTAATTTTTCCTAAACTCCATGGCTCTACCAGGCACACAAGTCAGAATGCACTTCATTATGAAAAATTTTAATTGGCCAGTTACTGTATGAACTAAGGCATAATCCATAGGTGCCCAGTATTTTCTTTTTTTTTTTAGGTTCCTTTAAATATAATTTAATTCCTGTGTGTCAGATGCATGAAAATATCAACAAATGGAAGTTTCATGAATCTAGAGAACATAAATTGAATCCATGGGACTGGTAATAACACACACACACACAAAGCACCTCATTGATGTGGAGTCAATTCAACTCATAGTGACCCCTCCTTGGGTTTCTGAGGCAGTATCTCTATGGAAGTAGATTCCCTAATCTTCCTTCCAAGGAGTGCCTGGTGGATTTGAACCACCAGCCTTTTGGTTAGCAGTCAAATGCCTTAGGCACTACACTACCAGAGTTCCTGACAATAATAACTACAAAATGTGACATTTAATTGTATTGTCCAAAATATTTTGTCTTGTTGCTCTCTCACTAGCTTGATTGCCAGAATTAATTAAATTAATAACCCTTAAAGGTGACCCCAACTTTTTGCAAAGCAAAACAAAGAGGTCTTTCACATATGCCTCCTGCTTTTGAGTTTCAATCATCTGCCAGCATCCAATGTCTCCTGTCTGACTTGCACTTGTCCATATCCAGGGCCGTTGATTTTACTATGTGTGGCCTCAGTGTTGCCACTGCCCATCAGTGAACAGATCAAGGTTTTGGACTTTGTTGTTGTTAGATGTCATTGAGTCAGTTCTGACTCATAGTTACACTTGGCACAACAGAATGAAACTGCCACTTCTGTACCATTTCATTTTCACAGTCATTGTTGTGTTTGATGCCATTGTTGAGGATACTGTGTCAATCCATTTCATTGAGGATTTTCTTCTTTTTCACTGACCATCTACTTTACTAAGCATGATGTCCTTCTCTAGGGACTGGTGTCTGCTGAAAACATGGTCAAAAAACATGAGACAATCCTCCTTTCTAAGGAGCATTCTGGCTATACTTCTTTCAAGACAGATTTGTTTGTTCTTCCAGCAGTTCATGGTACACTCAATATCTTTTGTCAACACCATAACTCAAATGCATCAATTCTTCTTTTAGAAGAATTCTCCACCTTACCAAGCATGGCATCCTTCTCCAGGGAATGGTCCCTTCTAACAACATGACCAAAGTAGGTGAGACAAAGTCTGGCCATTCTCACTTCCAAGGAGCATTCCCTCTGCACTTCCTCCAGGACAGATTTGTTATTTCTTTTAGCAGTCCATGGTACTTTCAGCATTCTTTGCCAGCAATATCACTCAAAAGCATCAATTCTTCTTTGGTCTTCATTATTCATTGTCCAGCTCTCATATGCATATGAGGTGATTGAAAATATCATGTCTTGTGTTAAGTGCACCTTAGTCCTCAAGGATACATCTTTGCTTCTCAGCACTTGAAAGAGGTCCTTTGCAGCTGACTTGTTCAGTGCTATAGCTCCTCTGATGTCCTGACTGCTGCTTCTATTGCTACTGATTATAAAACCAAACAATGTGAAGTCTTTGGCAACTTCAATCTTTTCTGCTTATATGTCCAGTTGTGAGGACTTTTGTTTTCTTTATATTAAGATGCAACCCATATTGCAGACTGTATTCTTCAATCTTCATGAGTAAGTACTTCAAGTCATCCTTACTTTTAGCAAGCAAAGTTGTGTCATCAGCGTATCGCAGGTTGTTAAATATTCTTCCTCCAATCTTGATGCCATGTTCTTCTTAATATAGCTCTGCTTCTTGGATTATTTGCTTAGCATATAGATTGAAAAAGTATGGTGAAAGGATACAACCCTGACACACTCCCTTCTTGATTTTAAACCATGTAGTACTCCTTTGTTCTGTTTGAATGACAGCTTTCTGGTCTATGTACAGGTTCCTCATAAGTACAATGAAGTGTTCAGAATTCCCATTCTTCTCAATGTTACCCATAATCTGTTATGACCCACACAATAGAATGCTTTTGAATAAGCAGTAAAACATAAGTAAACATATTTCTGATATTCTTTGCTTTCAGCCAAGATCCATCTGATATCAGCAATATCTCTTGTTCCACATCCTCTTCTGAGTCTAGCTAGCACCTCTGGAAGTTCTCTGTCAACATATTACTGCAACCATTTTTGAATTATCTTCACTAAGATTTTACTTGTGTGCCACATTAATGGTTTTGTTCTATTATTTTCACATTCTGTGGGATCACCTTTCTTTGAAATGGGTACAAGTATAGATCTCTTCCAGTCCATTGGCCAGGTAGCTGTCTTCGAAATCTCTTGGCATAACTGAGTGAGTGTGTCCAATGGGGCATCAATTTGTTGAAACATCTCAATATGTATTCCATCAATTCCTGGAGCCTTGTTCTTTGCCAATTCCTTCAGTGAAGCTTTGACTTCTTCCTTCAGTATCATTTGTTCCTGAACATATGTCACCTCCTGTGGTAGTTATGTTTGTGTGTCAACTTGGCTGGGCCTGGTTGAGTGGCTGGGCAGCTGGTGGTAGTTATTTCCCATGATTAGACTGGTAATCAACTCCATGGTGGGATTTACCACCAGGAGCTGAGTAGCTGCCTTAGGGAATGTGGTCTGCTTCCTGTATATAAGCAGAAGCCTTGGGGAATGGTCTCTAGCATATGGCATTCTTGGACCCTGCATATAGTCATGTCATTGTTCAGCAGCCTGCCATGGTCTGCCGACCTAGGGACTTACAATGGACTTGAATTAATGGCCTGCCATGTGGGATGGTAACATTGGGACCATGCCTTTTTACTTGTCAACCTTAGACTTGTCAGTCTCAGCAGCCAGCAGCTGTCTGAGTGAAGAAAAACCTCTAGTTTCAATGGGCCAGGCAGAGCTGAAGCCCAAGGCTTAGGTTCTTTCACCCAGCCCTTAGAGCCTGGCACTTTGAACTTGGACTTAAAACTTCCAAATTGTAAGAATAAACTCCTGTTAAGGCCATCCCATTTGTAGTATATTCTTGTCAGAGCATCACTAGGTAACCAGAACACCTCCCGAAATGGATGAAGATCTGCCAGTTCTTTTTGGTACAGCGAGTCTGTGTGTTCCCTCCATTTTCTTTTGATGCTTCCTGCATCATTCAATATTTTGCCCATAAAAACTTTCATTGAAATTCAAGGCTTAAATCTTTTCCTCAGTTCTTTCAGCTTGAGGAATGCTGAGTGTGTTCTTCCTTTTGGTTTTATAACTCCAGGTCTTTGCACATTTCATTATAATATTTGGTTTTGTCTGCTCGACCTGCTCTTTGAAATCTTCTGTTCAGCTCTTTTATCTTGTCATTTCTTCCATTTTCTTTAACTACTCTCCACTCAAGGGCAAGTTTCAGAGTCTCTTCTGACATCTATTTTGTTCTTTTCTCTTTTTTCATCTTTTTAATAGCATCTTGCTTTCTTCATGGATACTTTTGATGTCATCCCACAATTCTTCTGGTTTTCGGTCATTGGTGTTCAATGCATCGAATCTATTCTTTAGATGGTCTCTAAATTCAGGAGAGATACATTCAAAGTCATATTTTGGCTCTTTTTTTTAGTTTTTTTTTTTTTCAATTTTTATTTTTTATTATGATTTGGGGGAAGATTTACAGAGCAAATTCACTTTCCATACAGCAGTTTACATATACTTTGTCTAATGAAATTAACCACAGTTTACCACAATGCAACAGCTCCCCTCCCACTTCCTCTCCATAGTTACCTCTTCCCAGTGTCCATCCTTCCATGGACTCCTGTCCCCTGAGCTGTCTCCCTGTGCATAGGCAGTCCTTCTTTCTCAATGATTGTTCTCTCCAAGGAGTGTATCTATCTCAGGTAAATGTTCAACTCATATGCCTGTCTTCTGTGTGGCTGGAAACCACAGATGTGGGTTCAATTCCAGACCTGAAGGGAAGCTAGGGGCCATAGTCTCAGTGGTTCCACCAGGATCCATCAGACCAGCAAATTGGTCCGCACTTTTTTTTGCCTCCAAATGATTTTGAGTTTTGTTCCACATTGTCCTCCCTCCCTATCAAGGATCTCCTACATAGATCCCCTTCCAAGTGGATGACAGTAGTAGCTGGGCACCA
The DNA here is from genome assembly GCF_000298275.1 of Orycteropus afer afer. Classification (NCBI taxonomy): domain Eukaryota; kingdom Metazoa; phylum Chordata; class Mammalia; order Tubulidentata; family Orycteropodidae; genus Orycteropus; species Orycteropus afer. The sequence continues at coordinate 140,389 of NW_006921612.1, forward strand.
TCTAGTTCTTCGGGTCTCATAGTCATATAGGCTGCAGATCAGATGGTGTACCAATCTCTAGGACTAATTGTTTCCATGAATTGTGGTTTTCTTCATTCTTCTTGGCTCTGGACAAGGAGAGACCCATCGTTGCATCTAGATGGCAGCTTGCTAGCTTTTAAGATCCCAGTCACTACTCTACAAAGTAGGAGGTGGAACAATGTTTTGTATAGTATGTTATGCCAATTGAGCTTGATGTCCCCTGTGACTATGGTCCCAAGTCCTCAGGTTTAACTACTTGGTCCCTCTGGGTAGCTGGCTGTGACCAAGCAGTGACCACAATCTTCCCCTTGTCAACTCTACTATACACCTAGGAATTCTGATCATTCACATAAACTTATAGGAACATTGTCTGCCAACCCTATATAT
>NW_006921612.1:140896-141415 GCF_000298275.1 Orycteropus afer afer
TGGCATAACTGAGTGAGTGCCTCCAATGGGGCATCTGTTTGTTGAAATATCTCAATCAGTATGCCATCAATTCCCGGAGCCTTGTTCTTCGCCAAGTCTGAGTTAGCTCTTGTCTATTTCAAGGATAGATAGTGAACGGAGGTTGGAACACTGACTGCTAAGGCCCCAATCATTCCATGACAAAAAAACTCATTTTCATTTAAGAGGAAACAGAAAAAAGGAGTTTTTTTTTTTTTTTTTTTTTATTTTTCCCCTCTGACAACTTTGAAATAATGAACCAACTATAACTGCCAAGGAGATCATTTGTGTTTGTTATGTGCCCTCGAGTCGGACCCGACTCACAGAGACTCCTCCTTGGGTTTCCGAGGCAATATCACTACGGAAGTAGATTGCTCCATCTTCCTTCTGAGGAGTGACTGATGGGTTTGAACTGCCAGCCTTCTAGTTAGCAGTCAAGTGCATTAGGCATTACGCTACCAGAGCTCCCAAGGAGCATACACACACACACACACACACACA
>NW_006921612.1:151765-172290 GCF_000298275.1 Orycteropus afer afer
TAAGAGAAAAAACAGTAGAGAAGGAGAATAATGAAGGAAGAAAAAAATGGGAAAAATGCAAAAAGAAAAATAATGAATGGAGTTAACCATGAGAATAAAAGGGGGGGGGGGATAACTTAAATAATAATAAAAAAAATTCAACCAGGAACAGGGAAAAGAAAAAATGCTGAAAACTAGGACCTGGGAAAGAAAGATTAAGAATAATAGTAAAAAGGACAAAAAATATTAATAATAATAGTTGTTTTAAAACAGAAAACAACTAGCAAACTAATCACCAGAAAAAGAAAGAAAAAAAGAAAAAAAAAAAAAAAGAGAGAGAGAAAAAAAATCGGTGGAGGACAGGGCAGGGCACCAAGGCTCCGTCTGAGCACACAGACTGTGATGGAGTTCCTGTGGGCCCAGAAGGTAGGTGGGAGTGGGACAGAGTCACACCTCCATTCACCAAGTGGGTGTGGGGTATAAGAGTAACAAGAACAATGCTGTAACTTTTAAGTCTTGCAGGTTCAGAGGGTTCTTGGGGTTGCTGGAAAACCGAATGTGTTCTTATGCCCCAGGAATCTGCAAGAGGGCTGTCTCTTTAAATATCCAAAATAGTCAAGCCTCTTTTTAACATTCAAAATGGTGGCACCTCCGGACCGGCAAAAGTCCACAGCTCAGCCCACCTTTCTCTTCACCTTCTCCGTTTATTCCCCAGCCACCGGAGCAGTCCTCCGTGCAGTCCTGGTTAGCAGGGCTGATTTTTAGGTTAATTCTTAAGTCCTACCAGTATTCAGGGATCTCCAAGCTGTCTGTGCTGTCAGGATCATTCAGGATAGCTGCCAGACTGCAGCTCCGTATGTCTCCTTTTTTGGTATTTTCACGCAAACTCTTCTGCTAGTTGGGGTTTAGTTCACTTCTATATCCTTCCCTTCAAGGCTCAGGAGTCCAAGACTATCTTCTGTGTCTGTGTTTATTGGTTTCCCTTTTCTTTGTTGAAGAGGGTCTGTGCACTCTTTCTGCCTAGTCCACCATCTTGCCGGAAATCGCATAGTTTGGCACTTGTGGAATTGTTTCAATTGTCTTCATCTTCAAGTTGAACTTGCATGTGAGCAGCTGATGGTCTGTTCCAAAATCAGTGCCTGGCCTTGTTTTGGCTGAAGATATTGAGCTTTTCCATTGCCTCTTGCCACAAACATAGTCAATCTGATTCCTGTGTACTCCATCAGGTGAGGTCCACATGTATAGCCACCGTTTGTCTTGTTGAAATAAGATATTTGCAATAAAAAAGTAGTTAGTCTTGCAGAATTCTATCATGTGACCTCCAGCATTATTTCTGTCACCAAGGCCAAATTTTCCAAGTACCAGTGACTCTTCTTTGTTTCCAACTTTTGCATTCCAGTCACCAGTGATAATTAACACATCTTGATTGCCTTGATTGCACGTTCGGTCAATTCCAGACTGCAGAAGTTAATAAAAATCTTCAATTTCCTCATCTTTGGCTTTAGTGGTTGGTGCATAAATTTGAATAATAGTCATGTTAATAGGTCTTCCTTGTAGTCGTATGAATATTATCCTATCACTGACAGCAAAGTACTTCAGGACAGATCTTGAAACATCCTTTGTGATGAATGCCATGCCATTCCTCTTCAAACTTTTATTCCCGGCATAGCTGAGCATATGGTTGTTTGATTCAAAATGGCCTAAAACAGGTCCATTTCAGCACACTAATGCATAGCTTATCAACATTTATGTGTTCTATTTCATTTTTGACAACTTCCAATTTTCTTAGATTCACACTTCATACACTCCATGTTCCTATTATTAATGGATGTTTTCAGCTGTTTCTCCTCAATTTGAGTCATGCCACATCAGCAAATGGAGGTCTCAAAAGTTTTACTTTACCCATATCAGTAAAGTTATTTCTACTATGATGATGCAGCTCTTTCCCAGTCATATTTTGAGAGCCTTCTGACCTGAAGGGCTCATCTTCCTGCACTGTATTGGACAAAGCTTCTGGGCTATTCATAAAGTTATGCAGTCATGTATCAGACAGTGTTTCTGTACTTTTCTTAAGGGTTTCCCTGACCAATTCTTTGAGAAGTGGATGGCCTCTTTGTGACAGTTGGAGCTGTCTTTCAACTTGGCTGGACCACAATTTTAAGGTTTAAGCAATTGTGATGTAGGTTGTTCCAATGATGGGATCAGATGTATATGGTTTGAGCAGCCAATCTGTTGAAAGGGAGTTTCCCTAGGGGTGTGGCCTGCTTCCAGTATATTTATGGACATCCTGGGAAAAGAGACACTCTTCTGTGGATTGGGATTCTGTTGTGCTGCCTACAACTGTTTATGAATGAACAGTCCACCATTCGGCCTGAAGACCTTGGATTTGTCATTCATTGGAGTCAACAGTCAGTATATTGCCTGACAACCTTGAGCTCCTCAGCCCCTGCAGCTGCATTAGTTGGGAAAAGCCTCCAGCTTGACGTTTGATGCAAGAGCTTTGGACTTGCCAACTTCTGTAAGTGTGTGACCCATTTTCCTAAGATAAATTTCTCTCCATAAGCTTTACTGGTTTTGCTTCTCTAGAGAACACACTCTTCCTTCTTCCTAGTCTGTCTCGGTCTCTAAGCTCCATCAAAACCAGGGCACCATGTGTAACCCAGCTGGCCTTTGAAACGCCAGTGGCACAGCCTCAAGCCTCACAGCATCATGCAAGCCAATACAGTACGACAAACTGACAGTTTGTCTCCCTTAGCTGTTTGAAATGTCTCCTCTTTCTGCCTCTTGAGTGTGAGGTCTGTGTCCCTCTCCTTACCTTAGATCACTGGCTGAAGATAATCTTACATATGGACTTGTGCTATAAAATTATCAACATGCATTACAGAAGTAACAGGGGACAAGGTTGGAGCAGCTTCTTAGAGACAACCAAACACCTTGAGAAAGAGAAGGTCACCAGGCCTGTGGGCTCAGGAGCAGGGTTTCAGGGTACATCAAGCTCAATTGGCACAAAAGAGTAGAAAAAAAAATCTTATGTTACATCCTACTTTGATGAGTAGCAACTTGGGTGTTAAAAGCTTTTGAATGGCCATCTAAGACACAGCTATTGGTCTCCTGTCATCTGGAAAAAAGAAGAGTGAAGAAAATAAAGTCATAAGGAAACAATTAGTCCAAGGATATGATGGACCACAAGGGTCTCAGCCTTTATGACCCTAAGACCAGAAGAACTAGATGGCACCTGGGTACAAATGCCAACCACTCAGAAATCTATGGAAGTAGATTGCCCAGCCTTCCTTCTGAGGAGTGGCTGGTGGGTTTGAACTGCCAGTCTTCTGGTTAGCTATCAAGTGCCTTAGGCATTACGCTACCAGAGTTCCCATATATGTGTGTGTGTGTATGTGTGTGTATATATGTAAATGTATTGCTGCTGTTTTTAGGTGCCCTTCAGTCAGTTCTGAATCACAGCAATGCTATGAACAATGGAACAAAACATTGCCCAGTTCAGCCATTCTCATAACCATTGCTATGTTTGAGACCATTATTGCAGTCAGTCTGGCAAACCATCTTGTTGAAGGTTTTCCTCTTAGTCACTGACCCTCTACTTTACCAAGCATGATTTTGTTCTCCAGGGACTGGTTTCTCCTGATAACATATCCAAAGTAGGTGAGATGAAGTTTCACCACCCTTGCTTCTAAGGAGCATTCTGGCTACACATCCATGACCGATTTGTTCATTCTTCTTACAGTCCATGATAGATTCAGTATTGGTGGTATTAAAATTTGAATAATAGTAGTATTAACTGGTCTTCCTTATAAAAAAAAAAAAACTCACTGCCATAGAGTTGAATCCAACTCATAACAACCCCTCCTTGGCTTTCTGAGGCAATATCTCTATGGAAGTAGATTGCCCAATCTTCCTTCCAGGGAGCAGCTGGTGCGTTTGAATCCTAGGCATATGGATCTTATCCTATCACTGACAGCATGTATTTCAGGATACATCTTGAAACATTCTTTTTGACAATGAATGTGATGTCATTCCTTTTCAAAATGTTACTTCCAGGATAGTAGGCCATATGATTGTCTGATTCAAAATGGACAGTACCACTCCATTTCAGCTCAATAATGCCTATGATATCAATCTTTAGGCATTCCATTTCATTTTTGGCAAATTTCAATTTTCCTAGATTGATACTGTATATATTACATGTCCCAATTATTAATGGATGCTTGCACCTATTTCCATTTTGAGTCATGCTTATCAGCAGGTGAAGGTACTGAAAGCTTTAGTCCATCCATGTGATTAAGGTGGACTTTACTTTAAGGAGGCAGCTCTTCTCCAGTCATATTTTGAATGCTTTCCAACCTGAGGAGCTCATCTTCCAGTGCTATATCTGCCAATATTTCAGGGCTATTCACAAAGTGTTCCAGTAATACATCAATGTTTCACTACTATTCATAAAGTTTTCATTGGCCATTTTTTTTTTTTCCAGAAGCAGATGGCCCTATCCTTCTTCCCAGTCTATCTTAGGCTGGAAGCTCCACTGAAACCTGTCCACCATGGGTCATTCTTCTGATATTGAAAATATCAGTAGTGTAGCCTTCAGCCTCACAGCAACACATGAGCCACTACAATATGAGAAACATATAGATAAGTGTGTCACACAGTTGTAGAATCTAATAAGTCCCAAGTTTGTGAGTCAAATGTCAGGCTTTTTCTGACTCATTAAGCTGTGTTGTTGTTGTTGTTAGGTGCCATTGAGTAGGCTCTGACCCATAATGACCTTATGTACAACAGAACAAAATATTGCCTGGTCCTGTGACATCCTCACAATCCTTGCTATACCTGAGCCTATTGTTGCAGCCACTTGTCAATCCATCTCATTGCACACCTTCCTCTTTTTCTCTGACCCTCCACTTTACCAAGTATGACATCCTTCTCCAGGGAATGGTCCCTTCTGACAACATGGCTAAAGTAGGTGATACAAAATCTGGTCATTCTCACTTCCGAGCAGCATCTGGCTGCTCATGAAGCTGACAAACCCAAGATCAACAGGCAGTATAGCGGGCTGATGACTTTGGTGGATGACAAATTGAAGATGAGCAGGTAAAATAGTGGATTGTTGGCTCACAGGCTGTGAAGGCAAGAATCCCAAGATCAAGGAGCAATACAGCTGACCACTGATTGAGCTCCAATAATTGGGTTATGATAAGTTAGGTGAGGGATCCAGAACCCACAGAAAGCCTGATAATTTTCCCAGGATGTCCATATACAGGAAGCAGACCACAACCTTGAAGAAACTCTTTTTCAACTCATTATCTGCTCATAGTATACCTCACTATGGAGGTGATTACCTTACATAAGATTTCATTATGGAAATGACTACATTGCAACTGTTTAAATCACTTAGAATCATGATCTAGCCAAGTTGACACAGAAACCAAATATCACAGGGCTCTCATAAGAAGAGAAATTAGATTTGATACTAATGCATAATCTGATATTCATGAAGAAATACACATTCAGGGAAATGATAAGCTATAAAAATGTGCACCCTGCAGAGGTACACACTCAAGTCAGTGAGGAATATGAACTATTCAATAAATGGGGCTGGGAAATGTTGAACACAAAAAGAAGAGAAATCAGATCCCTACTTCACATAGCCTAAAATCAACTTTATATGAAATGATGACTTATACATGAGTAGCAAAACTTTAAAATTTTATGATTACGGTCAGTAAAAAGAGATTGTAATGATGGGATAGGGATTTCTTTAAAAAAGATAAAAATAAATAAACAGAATAAAGAACAGATTGGTGAATTGTACTATATTAAACTAAGAATTATGTGTGATGCATGCATAGTACACACACACATGAACTAAATCTCCAAAATAAAGTAAAAAGATAAGCAAAAACTTAAATAAATTAGCTTTAAAAATAACCACTAGGGAATTTGTATCTAGAATTCATGAGAAACTGCTACATATCAATAAAAACAAAAAATCCTGAAAACATCAATCTGGGCCTAGGTTCTATTTGGCACAGCTCACAGAATCATAAACTCAGGTAGAGGCAAGGAAAAAAAGCTTTATTCAGAAGGCCAACACAGATGAACATCTGGGACTGCTGTCGCCAAGGGAGTTCAACGGGGCTGCAGGTTACTCTCACTTTTAAGCTTGTAACAAATGGAGGAAGTTATGATTATTCATAAGATTTCTGGAGAAGGGTCATGATTGTGGATTAGAGGGCAGGATCATAGCTTGGCACGAAAATGGCTGATAGACTCCTCAGTTCTGAAATGAGTCCATATAGCACAATCAAATGATGGAGGTTCAGTGATTTTTAGTTCTTTGACATGAGTCTTACTTAACATTGTGGGGCTAAGAGAAGTATGAAATTATTTTCTTTGTGTATGTATATCTTGGTCAGGCTGGCTCTGTCTGGTCCTGGTCAGGTCATCCTTCTTGCATTTACTTGGGGGCAGGTGCCAAGTGAATCCTGGAACTAAATAAAAAATAAGTATTAACCTATTCACAAAGGGCTAATTCCTCAAATCTTTCAGTTAGTCTAAAGCCATTTTTCACTCTCAACCCAAAGCTCTCCAGTAGCCATCTCAATGCCTACATGACAGAAATTTTACTGAAGACATCAATGAATATATGAGGTGTCCAATCTTATTAATAATACTGTTCTTGTGTGACTTTCTGTTGACTCCAACTGATAATGACCCTATAGGACAAAGTAGAACTGCCCCTATAAGTTTCCAAATCTGCTATCTTTATGGGAGCAGATCCCAGATCTTTTCTCCTGTGTATTTTAGCTATGTTACCAGGAGTGATCAGTCCCTGAAGAAGGACATCATGATTGGTAAAGTAGAGAGAATCAGCAAACAAAAGAAGACCCTCAATGAGATGGATTGACACAGTGGTTGCGACAAGGGGCTCAGACAGAATGGACTGGGAGGATGGTGCAGGACTGGGCAGTGTTTTGTTTTGGTGTGTGTGGGGCTGCCATGAGATGGAGAACAGCTAACAATACCAACTGAATATAAATCCAGTTACCATCATGTTGATTCTGACTCATGATGACCCAGTGTATGGCAGAGTAGAAATGTGCTCCATAGAGTTTGCAATGGCTGTTTTTTATAAGTAGATCATCAGGCCTTTCTTCCAAGATATTTTTGATGGACTTTAACCACTAATCTTTCAGTTAGCAGTGAAATAATTGAACCATTTGCACCACTCAGGGACTCCATAAATATCAATATATACTATATACAGGTATAGGTAGATAGATATGTATAAACTATAAAAAATGCAGGGAAATGAAACATACAAAATTCAGGAGGATAAGTAATTTCAGGGAATCACAGAAAAGTTTAATGTTATTTTGAACATTGTATTTTTTAGATTAGATGGGCTGTCATGTGCTGAAATTTTTTTCAGTTAGAAGTCTGACTATGTATCTACATATCTCCTTATATTTACCTAAAATATATATATATATATATATTTTTTTTTTTTTTAATAAAAGATATCTGCTTAAATATTCAACTTTTATTCAGCTGGTTATTCCTTCATAAATCTCTTGTGGTTATATTTCTAAATTCACTTTTGATTGATTGCCCATTCCATAAATTGAAAGCTTATTTGTTTATATAACATATGTATTTGCTAGGTATTGTGTTAGGCATCATTGAGGCTGAAGTCTAGAACAGGTACCTATATTCTAGGAACAACCTTTCAGGGTAAGAAAGCATCCATTTCTATCCCCCTTTATGAAAGCATTAATTGACCGTTGGAGTCTTTATTGTCACTCACAGTAGATTTAGCCAAAAATTATTGTGTTGTTGTTGTTATGTGCTCTCGAGTTGGACCCGACTCATAGCGACCCCTCCTTGGGTTTCCAAGGCAGTATCACTACAGAAGTTGATTGCCCCATCTTCCATCCAAGGAGTGGCTGGTGGATTCGAACCACCAGCCTTCTGGTTAGCAGTCCAGTGCCTTAGGCACTACACTACCAGAGCTCCCAAAATAGACCATCTTGATATGTGGTGTCTCTCTACTTCCATTGTTTCAATTCTTTTGCAATCATCTTCATCTTGCACCTGAACTACTACAATACACTGCATGACTAGTGTTGTCAATGGAAATATATATGTGAAGCACATTTACATTGTTTTAATTTTCTGTTGTTGTTGTTGTTATTTGCCATCGAGTTGGCCCCAACTCATAGCGACCCCTCCTTGGGTTTCTGAGGCAGTATCACTACAGAAGTAGGAATGCCCAACCTTCCTTCCGAGGAGTGGCTGGTGGATTTGAATCACCAGCCTTCTGGTTAGCAGTCAAGTGCCTTAGGCACTACTACCAGAGCTCCTTTTAATTTTCTAGTAGTCAAATTATAAAAAGTAAAAAGAAATAGATTGAATTAATTTTAATAATATATGCCAAACATTAGAATTTAAACATGTAATTCAATATTTTAAAATTATTGAGAGTTTTTTTTTTTTTTGTCTATACCAAGGCTTCAAAATGCAGGTGTATATTTTATACATACAGCACATTACTAGCCATATGTCAACTTTTGTATCATAGAGAAAATAATGGCTCCTATTACAGATTCAATTCTGTTCCTCCAAAATGATATGCTACAGTTCTAAGTCCGGATATCTTTGAAGGTGACTTTTTTTTTGGAAATAGGTTGCCTTTGTTATCTAATGCTGTTATAACAGAAATACCATAAGTTGATGGCTTTAAAAAACCAAAATATATTTTCTCACTATTTTGGAGGCTAGAAGTCCAAATTCAGGATGCCCGTTGGAGGGGATGTCTTTTTCTTTCTGCAGTCTCTGGGGGAAGGTTCTTGTTATCAATCTTTCCCTGGGTCTAAGAGTTTCTCAGATTCAAAGACCTGCTTCCTCTGCTCCTGCATCTTCTTTCTTGGTGGTATAAGGTCCCTCTGATCTCTGTTCACTTATTTAATCACTTTTATATGTCAAAAGAGATTGACTCAAGATACACCTTTATTCTATATATTGTATCTTGCCTTATTATACAGCTGCCTTTAATCATGCCTCGTTAACATCATGGAAGTTAGAATTTTCAACACATAGGATAATTACATTAGTTCACCAAATGGAGCATAATTACACAATACTAAGAATCATGGCCTGACCAAATTACCACCTATTTTTAGAAACACAATGCAATCGATAACACTCCACTTTTTGACCCCCAAATTTTTATCCCTGCCATATACAAAACACATTCACCCCATCATATCATCACAAAAGCCTTAACTAAACTACAAGTCCAAAATCTCTTCATTTGTGAATCTGTGAAAACTAGAATAAAAGTTATCTTTTTCCAAAGTACAGTGGGTGTAACAGGCATGAGATAGATATTTTCAATAAAAATGCGAGAAATAACAGGCACCAAGCAAGTCAAAAATTAAAAAAAAAAAAAAAATCATTAGCTCTCAAGTCTTGAAAATAATCTGCTGTTCCCTAAGACCATCTAGACAATGGCCCCATGCTCCGGACTGGTATTGGCCATGCTCTCTGGATTCTGGATGGAGGCCACTCAACCCTGGAATTCAGCTCTGCTTCCCAGGCCCACTGAGATAGCATATCTTGCCCCTCATCTTTGGGCAGCCCCATTCTCCTATTCTAACTGAATGGTGACCTCATTCAGTTGAGCCCTAACAGGCTTGCTTCTTCAACACTTTGAGCATGGCAGCCCCAAGCCCTTATCTTTGGGCAGAGGAACCAACTCCATTCCCCTGACACTTGTGGATAGCATTCCTACACTCCAGAATTGAATTGGTGAAGATCTGACTCTTCAAAACCTGGCAGGTTGTAGCCCCACCCTTTGAGATCCAGAAAGACATGATTCTACCCTTTAAGATCCCAGAAATTTTATCCCTACCCATTCAGACTGAGGCAACTGTTTCCTGTGCTACTTATCTCTTTAGGTTCTGCTTCCTGGTTCCTTGGCCTTATAGTAACTAGGCTTCTTGGGCCTCTTGGGCTGGTTCAGCCTCTGCTTCAATCTCACAAGTATTACATAGTGTTTTTTTAGCTCTACTGATAAGTGCCCAAGAGCACCCTATTCTGCCAGTAAGCTTCAGCCCAAAGGCATTCAGCTCTCTTACTCCATGGGTTGATAGGCCTTGGCCAGGAGAAAAGTACTCAAAGGCAATCCACTCTGCCAGGAAGTAGTCTGGTCAAGATAACTCAGCTCTCTAACTTTGTGGGTTGGCCTCCATCTCTTGCACCAATCTCCTAGTTCTGCTGCCACCATTTCTGTGTTGCTGTTTCTCTCCATCTATGCCATCATCTGCATTAGCTCTCAAGGCTTGAAAATGATCCTCTGTTCTCTGAGACCATCTATGTAATGGTCTTACCCTCCAGACTTGTTTTATCATGCTCTCTGGATTCTGGATAGAAGCCCATCAACCCCAGGATTCAGTTCTGCCTTCCAGACCCACTGAGATCTCCAGTGTTACAATTCTCCTCACTTCCTTCTGAGCCCTCACCAGAACTGCCTTTAATGTTCATAACTGTACCAACAGTCTCTTTAAGACAATCCAGACTTTTACTATCAGATACTATAAAACTCTTCCAGCCTCTAATAATTACCTAATTACAAAATCACTTCCACATTTTAGGTGTTTGTTAGACCTTAGACCAACATCCCACTCCAAGTACCAAATTCTGTCTTAATTATTTAGTGCTGCTATAATAGAAATACCATGAATGGATGCTTTAACATATAGAAACATATTGTGCACAGTTTAGGAGGCTAAAAGTACAAATTCAGGATGCTGGTTTGAGGGGAAGACTTACTGTCTCTGCTTGCTCTAGGGGAAGGTTCTTGTCATCAATATTCCCCAGGTCTAGGAATTTTTCAGTGCAGGGACCCTAGATTCAAAGGATGCACTCTGCTCCCAGCTCTTCTTCATTGGTAATAGGAAGTCCCTTTGATCTCTGCTCATGTGCTTAATCTCTTTTATATCTCAGAAAAGATTGACTCAAAACACACACAAACCTATAGATTGTGACCTTCTTATTAACATCCCCCTTTTATCTTGCTTCATTAACATCATAACAGTTAAGATTTACAACACATAGCATAATTACATCAGTTCACCAAATGGAAGATAATTACACTATACTGTGAATCATGGCCTAGTTAAATTGACATCTATTTTTTTGGGGGGGCAAAATTCAATACATAATATAGGATCTTTGATGATATTATTAGTTAAATTAACATGAAGTCATACCAGAGTAGGGTGGACTTTAACAATGGCATCTCTAAGATTTGTGTCACCTAGTACAGTAACTTATAGTGTCATGCCCATGGACTTCCTCCCACACCAGATCACATAGAATACATAATAATATTAATTATAAATTTTAATAATAGAATAACATGAAAGATATAGTTGTAAATTGTTTAAATGTAATATTTCTTAGATAATATGATTACTAAGAATAAAACTTTTATCAAATCTTTCGACATTGAAATACATTATTAGTTACAAGTTATTGCTAACTGAGAGAAGCTCTTTGGATTTTTCTCCCTCTTCCTTGAATTACTATCTCATTCTCAGAACAGTTATTGATATAGGTTAACAAATACTAATTATCACAATATTGCAGCTAAAACACCAGAATATTTGACAAAATCGGGGACTATAAAAATTCTGGAAGCAACAATGGCAATAAGGTGTGTTTGTAGGCCATGAAGACTAAGTCACATGATTCAAAGCATCATTGTAATTGGTAATAATGACAGCTCTGAGTGAAGCACATTAGAAGTTTCAAAAAGTATATTAGGAACCATAAGAAATCTACATAAATGGAAGAATATACCATGCTCATGCATAAGAAGATAGAATAGTGTGAAAATGTTAATTCTACTGGAAGCAATCTATACATTCAATGCAATCCTAATCCAGATCCCATCAATATTTTTTAAGGATATGGAAAAACCAATCATTAACTTTATATGGAAAGGAAAGAGATTTCGGATAAACAAAACACTATTGAAGAAGAAGAACAAAGTAAGAGGTCTCACACTGCTGGATCTCAAAACCTACTATACAGCAACAGTAGTCAAAACTGCCTGATATTGGTATAATGACAGACACAGAGACCAATGGAATAGAATTGAGAACCCAGAAATAGATCCAATGACCTATGGTCAGCCAATCTTTGACAAAGGGCCTGAATCCATTAAATGAGAAAGAAAATGTTTATTTAATAAATGGTGCTGGCAAAACTGGATATCCATTTGCAGAAAAATGAAACAAGACCTGTACCTTACACCATACACAAAAACTCACTCAGGATGCATCAAAGTCTTAAATGTGAAACCTAAAACTGTAGAGTTCCTCAAGCAAACACAAGGGGCAAATTTAGGGGCCCAAATATATGGCATAAATAGACTATCAAGCATAACCCAAAATACACAAACAGCAGAAGAGAAACTAGATGAATGAAACCTTCTAAAAATTAAATTTTTATGTGCTTCCAAAGACTTCTCCAAAAGAGTCAAAAGAGAACCTACAGATTGGGAAAAAATATTTGGCTATGATATATCTGACAAGGGTGTTATCTCTAGAATTTATAGAAAACTCCAACACCTCAGTAACAAAAAGACAAATAATCCAATTAAAAATGGGCAGAAGACATGAATAGGCACTTCATCAAGGAGAATATTCAAGCAGCTAACAAACATGAAGAAATGTTCATGATCTTTAGCCTTTAGAGAGATGCAAATCAAAACAACAATGAGATACCATCTTGCTCCAGCACTAGCAGCAATTTTCAATGAGACAGAAAAGAACAAATGCTGGCAAGGATGTGGAGAGATTGGGACTCTCATACACTGCTGGTGGGACTATAAAATGATAGAACCACTGTGGAAAGCAGTATGGTGATTCCTTAAAAAGTTGGAAATAGAAATACCATTTGATCCAGCCTTTCCATTGCTAGGTATATATCCTAAAGAAGTGAGAGCCATGATAAGAACAGACATATGCACACCCTTGTTCATCACAGCACTATTTACGATAGCAAAAAGTTGGAAACAACCTAGGTGTCCATCAACTGAGGAATGGATAACCAAACTATGGCACATACACACAATAAAATACTCTGCAACCTTAAAGAATAATGTAGGGTCTGCAAAACAGTGCTTAACATGGATGAACTTGGGAGACATTATGCTTAGTGAAATAAGTCGATCACAGAAGAACAAATATTATATTAGTCCGTTATTGTAAAAGTCAAGGAATGGTTTATCTATGGAAGGAAATTTTCTTTATTGGTTACCAGGGGTGGGAGGGTAATGTAGGGAATACTGTTAGATGATAGAGAAAAGTATTGACTTGGGTGAAAAGAAGAGCAATGTACCAAATGTGAGTAATCAGCATGGTGGCATTGGGAGGGAGGAAGACATAGAGAGGTATATGGGAGGTTCAGACAACAAAGATGAACCCTTTTGCACATACAGTACTGCATGGTCAGTGAAGGAAAACATAGGTGTACTGGTGGATAGATGGGTAGACAGGCTGACCTATTAGGTATGTCTATGCATCAGGGAGTATTCCTAAGACCATATATAGGGTGGGTAGACAATGGTTCTACAAGAGTATTTGTATGTTCTTTAAGAATTCCCAGGGGTATGGTAGAGCTGACAAGGGGCTAGGTTGTAGTTACTTCTTGGTCACAGCTAGCTACCCAGAGGGAATGAGTAGTTGAACCTGTGGTTTCAGGATCATAGTCGCAAGTGACATCAAGCTCATTTGGCATAACATACTACATAAAACATTGTTCTACCTCCAACTTTGGCAAGTAGTGACTGGGACCTTAAAGGCTTGCAAATAGCCATCTAGATGCAATGATGGGTCTCTCTTCATCCAGAGCAAAGAAGAATGAAGAAAACCAAAGATTCATGGAAACAATTAGTCCTCATGATTGATCCACCATGCAATCTGCAGCCTATAGAACTATGAGACCAGAAGAACTAGATGGTGCCTGGCTACCACTGTCAACCACTCGGAGTGGGATCTATGTAGGAGATACTGGATAAAGAGGGAGAACAATGTGGAACAAAACTCAAAATAATTTGGAAAAAAAAAAAAAAGGATCAGGTTTGCTAGTCAATAAAGCCTGGTAGAACTACTGAGTCTATGGTCCCTAGCTTCCCTTCAGGTCTGGAAATGAACCCATACTTGTGACTTCCAGCCAAACAAAAAACAGGCATATGAGTTAAACATGTACCTGAAGTAGATACACTCCTTGGAGAGAACAATCATGGGAGAAAGAAGGGCTGTTTATGAACAGGGAGACAGCTCAGGGGGCAGGAGTGCATGTCCATCATAGGGAAGAGGTAACTATTAGGAGGAAGTGGGAAGGGAGCTGTTGCATTGGGGTAAATTGTAGTCAATGTCATGAGACAACATGTGTGTGAATGGCTGTATGGAAAGTGAATTTGCTCTGTAAACTTTCACCCAAATCACAATTAAAAAAAAAAAGATGTTAGGATATAGTTTTAGCCTTGTAGATATATTGATACATATAAGCTGAGCTTATGAAAAATATTTATGTTGTTATAATTAACCCAAGGGATATTTTTATTAAACAATAATAAATATCTGCTGAAATATTCCATACAAATTGTATAGGCTGTCATTTTATTGTTACCCCTGTGACAATGTTACCTCCTCTGGTCTGCATCTCCCATAATCCCTAGTGACACCACTGGGCTCTGATCACATCTGAGTGCTGTCCTTATAAAAAAGGAGAGCAGAATCAGAGAGAAAGAGAAAGGAAAGATATCACGTGGTGTTGAAGCTGCAAACCAAAGCATGCCTGGAGCTACCAAAAACCAGGATAGAAGCAGGACAGATTTTCCCTTAACATCTCAGAAGGAAAAAACATGGCTGAGACTCTGATCGCAGACTCCCAGAATCCAGAATGGTGAGAGAACAAATCCCTGTCCTTATACACTACCTAGATTGTAGTATTTAGTTATGGAAATCCTAGAAAATGAATACACCTACCATCTTGGACAGTGCTGATCTAGACTCTGATAGATCCTCTGAAGCCTGATCTACCACCACTACCTTTGTTATTCACTATGTCCCATCTAATTCTGCCTTCTTTCAATCCTAAGGATTTGTTGAACTTTGTAAGCGGGAAGACTTTCAGATATGCTATTCCGTCTGTCTAGCATGTTCTCTCTCCCACCCTTCACCTGGAAAAGTTCTCATCCTTCAGATAACAACTTGTATGTAATTTATTCAGAGATATTTTCCTTTAGCTGTCACATGTAGCATTTGTTTTTAAGTCACTATTACATTTTATAAATACTTCTTTGTTTGATTAAGTGATTTTTATCTGTCTCCCCACTATGCTTAAGCATTCTGAGGGTAAGAATCATCTTTATTGTTTCCTAAGCACCTAGAATAGTATAGTCCATTGCACACAGTATGTATTCTTTATGTATATATACACTCAGTGTGCATTTTCTGAGTGAATGAATTCTAGTCCTCTCACTAAATGACTTTCAAAAATCACATGATAATAATAACCTATATGCATACAATTTATAGAAATTTGAAGTTAGTAGATTTTGTTAAAATTTAATCTGGCGGTATTCTGCTCAGTATTTCCAAAAACCCATTTTAGAGTTGAGAGGAATTAGCATCAAGGAACATAAGTAAGCTTTTCTAGGTCACATATATTTAGTAAGGGATAGATATAGAACTACAACCAAGTTCTTCTGAGACTGAGTCCATTGTCTTTTTCACTACTTCTTTCTGGGTTCCAGTTGCTTTGTTTTGGGGAAAAAACTGGCTAAAACAGGGACTCATCTGGATGCTATATGAAACTGGGGCTATTGCTTAGCTAATGAATGACTTTGCTTCCTAATCAGAACCCTTCCCAGGTTGAATCCTTAATGTGCAGAAGGAAGCAGATCTGGTCACATTCTACATTTGAAGGGAGGAGAGAGTTACTGATAGATCAATATGCTAACTTGATTGCAACTCTTTTTGCATCTGATATGTTTCACATTTGGTTTTGAGCAGGTTACTTTAGTACTTTGAACAATTAAACAAAATGAAATACTTCAGATGATAAGCACAACCCTCATATAAAACCGGTCCTCCAGCTCCAAGGTCTCAGACAAATTGAATAGGTGTCAGGCAGGCAGAGAGTTGGTCATGTTGTGTATGCAGATCACTGTATCATCCAGAGATAGCTTTCAAAGGAATCCTCCACCTATTTACTACCTTGCCTAGATAACTTGTCATTTTCAAATTTTTAAAAAGTTTTTATTTATTTATTTTTTAGTATTATCACATGTTCTTGGACTGTGTTTATGGTAATTAAATGGATGTTGTTATCTAAAAAGTTTTATCTTTCTTAGAGCTTTTTTCCTTCACAAAAGACATGATATGGCTCTATTAGCCTGAAGTTCTCTGGCAAAAAGTGAGTGGAGTGTTTTTCACCCCACGAAATGGCCTTGTAAGGATATGAGGAAAATTTCTCAGTCAAATAGCCAATCCTTCCTGCCTGGAATAACCACAGACTATACTCATCATTCTTCCTTCTCCCTGTACTTCAGCACTTGTCTCTGTATTTCTCAGACTATCTCTTTCTATATTAATTGCCAATGCTTGTTGTTGTTGTTGTTGTTAGGTGCCATCGAGTCATCTCCAATTCATGATGACCCTATGTACAGCAGAACGAAACACTGTCTGGCCCTGTGCCAACCACACAGTCCCTATTATACCCAAGCCCATAGTTGCAGTCACCGTGTCAATCCATTTTGTTGAAGGCCTTCTTCTCTTTTGTTGAGGGCCTTCTCCTCTTTTGTTGACCTTCCACTTTACCAAGCATGACATCCTTCTCCAGAGAATGGTGTCTTCTGACAACATGACCAAAGTAGGCGAGATGAAGTCTGGCCATTCTCACTTCCAAAGAGCATTCTGGTTTCACTTCTTGCAGGACAGAACTGTTAGTTCTTTTGGCAGTGCACGGTACTTTCAGCATTCTTTGCCAATATCACAACTCAAAAGCATCAACTCTTCCTTGGTCTTCCTTATTCATTGTTCAGCTCCCACATACATATGAGGTGATTGAAAATACCATGACTTGGGTCAGGCACATCTTAGACTTCAAGGAGATATCTTTGGTCTTCAGCACTTGAAAGAGGTCTTTTCCAACAGATTTGTCCAATATGATATGTTGTCTGATGGCTTGACTGCTGCTTCCATCAGTGTTGATTGTGGAAACAAGTAATTTGAAATCTTTAGAAACTTCAGTCTTTTCTTTGTTTATCATAATGCAGTTTATTGATCCAGTTGTGAGGATTTTTGTTTTCTTTGTGTTGAGGTGTAATCCACACTGCAGACCGTAGTCTTTAATCTTCATAAGTAAGTGCTTCAGGTCATCTTCACTTTCAGCAAACAAGGTTGTGTTATCTGTGTAGCGGGTTGTTAATGAGTCTTCTGCCAATCCTGATGCCATGTTCTTCATCATATAATCTATCTTCTTGGGTTATTGGCTTAGCATCCAGATTGAATAAGTATGTTGAAAGGATACAACCCTGTCACACACTTGTCCTGATTTTAAACCATGCAGTATCTCCTTATTCTGTTCAAACGACATCCTTCTGGCTTATATACAGCTTCTTCATGAGCACAATTAAGTGTTCTGAAATTCCCATTCTTCTCAATGTTATCCATAATTTGTTATGATCCACACAATCAAATACTTTTGCATGGGCAATAAAACACAAGTAAACATCTTTCTGGTGTTCTTTGCTTTGAGCAAGACCATCTGACATCAGCAATGATATCCCTTGTTCCACATCCTCTTTTGAATCCAGCTTGCATTTCTGGAAGTTCCCTATCAATATAATGCTGCAACCATTTTTGAATTATGTTCAGCAAGGTTTTACTTGTGTGGTATTAATAATATTGTTTGATAATTTCCACATTCTGTGGGATCACCTTTCTTTGGAATGTGTACAAATATGGATATTTTCCAATCAGTTGTCCAGATAGCTGTCTTCCAAATTTCTTGGCATACATGAATAAGTGTCTCCAGTGTGGCATCCATTTGTTGAAACATCTCAATGGGAATTTTGTAGGTAGAGTAAGTGCTGCTGTCTCAGGAGTGACAAAGGTGAAAGAAGTTGAGAAGGTGAAAAGGGAGGCAGGAGTGGCAAGCACACTCGATGTAACTTTACAGAAATTCATTGTAATTTATGTCTGAATTTTCACTTTTACATTTCTCTAAAAATGTTTCTATACTGCACCAATCCTTCTACCATTTGTTTTAGTTTCAGTACCTCTGTTGTGATTAAGGTTATGTGTCAACTTTGCTAGGCCTAGTTTTGAGTGGCGGGGCAGCTGATGTGGTTATTCTCCATGATGAGACTGATAATCAACTTCATATTGAAATCTACTGTTAGCAGCTGAGTAGCTGCCTTGGGTGTTTGGTCTGCTTCCACTATATAAGAAGAAGCTTTGAGAAAGATTTCTAGCTTTTTGGCACATCTGGATCCTGGATTTGGCTGAGTCTTCCTCTCAGTGGACTGCCATGTAGTTTGCTGATCTTGAGACTGTTTCTGGACTTGAACTGATGGCCTGCTTGATAATCTTTGGACTGTGCATTTTACTTGTCAGCCTTGGGTATATCAGCCTCAGCTGCCAGCAGCTGCTTAAGAGAGACCTCCAGCTCCATGGGTCGGGAGCAAGAGGAAGAGCTGAAGCCCAAGGTCAGGGGGCCTTCACCCAACACCTAGAAGTGGCACTTCAAACTTGGACTTCTAGCCTCCTAAACAAGAGAATAAATCTATGTGTTAAAGACATACATTTGTGGTATGTCTGTTACAGTAGCACTAGATAACCAAAACAGCCTGTGTCATAGAAGTGTCTATATCATAAAACAATCCCACAGCAGTCTTGAATAGTCAGAACCCTTCTCCCACATTGTCTAATGTCAATTTGTTTTCTGGCACTGTTTCTTCTACATCTTCTTCCTCTTCATTTGGCTCTGGTCTAGAAGCACTCATCTCTATCAAGCCATTCTGTATTAATTCCTCTGGTGTGATATCTATTAGCTCGAATTTTTCCAAGATCCATATCTTAAAGAATATCTGCAGAGTGGATCAATGCAGTTCATATTCATGTTATTCAAGGGGCAACTGTAATACTTTATTTTGATTTCTCATGCACCCTCTGAAATCTTTTCTTCAGCTGTTCTACTTCATCATTTCTTCCATTCACTTTAGCTATTCTATATTGAAGAACAAGTTTCAGAGTCTCTTCTGACACTCATTTTAATCTTTTCTTTCTTTCTTGTCTTTTTAATGACCTTTTTCATTCTTCATGTATGATGTCCTTGAAATAATTCCACAACTTGTCTGGTCTTAGGTCATTATTGTTTGATGCATCAAATCTATTCTTGAGATGATCTCTATATTCAGGTGGGATATACTCAAGATCATACTTTGGCTCTCATTGACTTATTTTGACTTTCTTCAGCTTCAACTTAAATTTGAATATAAGCAACTAATGGTCTGTTGCACAGTCAGCCCTGGCCTTGTTCTGAGTGATGACACTGAACTTTTCCATCATCTCTTTCCACAGATGAAGTAAATTTGATTCATATGCATTCCATCAGTGAGGTCCAAATGTAAAGTCATTGTTTATATTGTTGGAAAAAAGTATTTGCAATGAATGTCTTTGGGGTCTTGCAATCTATAATGTGATCTCAGGTATCATTTCTATCACCAGAGTCACACTTATCAACTATTGATCCTTCTTCTTTGTTTCCAACTTCTGCCTTCCAATCACCAGCAATTATCAGCGATGCATCAGCCCCAGGGTTACAGGTGAGGAGAGACAATCAGGGACGCCTGAAGTAGCAAGCGGAAAGAGCAGGAGAAAGGGGATTAAAAGTCAGGAAGCCAGAGAGAAGAGCAGTCAGCCAAAGGGATTAGGTGAGGAGAGGCAACTCAGGCCCGCCCAGAGTAGCAGGCCGGAAGACCAGGAGAAAGGGGATAAAAAGCCAGGAACCTGGACAGAGGAGCAGTCAGCCCCAGGGACAACTCAAGGATGCACAAAACAGCAGGGCACAAGAGCAGGAGAAAGGGGATAAAAAGCCAGAAAGCCAGACCAGAGGTACAGTCAGCCACAGGGACCCAGGTGGGGTGATACGAGAGGTCTCCAACAGCAAGACAAACTTGTCGGTCAGTTTGTCCTACTGTGGTGACATGTAGACGTGAGTTTTGAGGCTGAGCCTCTGGTATTTAAAACACAGCGAGATGCACCTGGTGCACAGGTAACAGCGCAGCTTATAGACTGACAGACTAGGAAGAAGGAAGAGGCCACCCACTTCTCAAAGAATTGGCCAGGGAAAACCTTATGAATAGCAAAGAAACACTGTTTGGTACATTACCACGCACCTTTAGGAATAGTCTGTTTAGGCTAAAAGGCTCTCAAAATAGGACTGGGAAAGAG
>NW_006921612.1:175126-189500 GCF_000298275.1 Orycteropus afer afer
AGGATCAGGCAGTGTTTCATTCTGCTGTGCATGGGGTCGCTATGAGTCGGAAATGACTCGACGGCACTTAACAACAACAACAACAGCATCTTGATTGCATATTTGATCAATTTCATACTGCAGAAGTTGGTAAACATTTTCAGTTTCTTTGTCTTTCACAATAGTGTTTGGTGCATAAATTTGAATAATAGTGGTATTAACTGATCTTCTTTGTAGGCATATAGATATTATCTTGTCAATGACAGTTTTAGACTTCAGGATTGATCTTGAAATTTTCTTTTTGACAATGAGTGTGACACTATTCTTCTTCAATTTGTCATTCCTGGTATAGTAGACAACTGAGTTGCCAGATTCATAATGGCCAATACCAGTCCATTTCAGCTTACTAATGGCTAGGTTACCTATCTTCAAATGTTGCATTTCATTTTTGCCAACTTCCAATTTTCCTACATTCTTGATTCATACATTAGGTTAGGCAATAAGTTTTGTCATTAAGAAGACTGAATTTTCACAGTCATTAATATTTTTCCCTAATAATATCCTCTGAAATAATTTCTAAATATAAGTTACTGACTAGACAAGGCTTCTTGCTAGTTTCCATCTAGTTGGCTGTGACTCATGTCAACCTCATGTATTTGGTGCCTAACCTTCACCATCTTTATGATCATCCATATTTTCAAATCCTTTGTTGCAGAAACTATGAATTTTGAACACCTTCTAATGTAGAGGACTCAGTTTTCATCAATATATTGCATAACATTCTGTTGTGATCCACAGGGTTTCATTGACTAATTTTTGAAAGTAGACTACAAAGCCTTTCTTCTTAGTCTGTCTTAGTCTGAAAGCTCTGCTGAAAACTTTCAATGACAGATGACCTTCAAACCAAAACCAAACTTACTGCCATCTGGTCAGTTCTGACTCATAGCAATCCTCATTGGATTTCCAAGGCTGTAAATCTTTACAGAAGTAGATTGCCCCATCTTTCTTCCTTGGAGCAGTTGGTGGATTTGAACTACTGACATTTTGATTAGCTGCCAAATGCAGCTAATCAAAAGTAGTAACCACTACCTAATATACCAATAATGTAGCTTCCAACATCATAGTAGCATGCTACTGGCCAGAGTAGGACAGACTAACAAACACATAGTGGAGGAAAGGTAGTAATCCATACCTATAGAATAGTATTACAATTGTGTGTGAATCTAATTAGTATGGTAAAATGGGAAGAATAATGGACAGAGAAATAGGCTGTGATTCCAAGCAGCTTGGGGTCAAATCTTATCCCAGCCATTTATTAGTTACATAACTTTGAGCATTTTACTTACGTTGTTTGAGTCTCAGATTCTGTGTCAGTAAAACTTGGATAATATTTGGTATACAGACTTGATGTGAGAGTAAATTAGTTTGAGATAACATATTTGAAACACCCACTACATTAAGTGGTACACACACACACACACACACGGTGCTTGAATTGTTCATTTCC
This sequence comes from Orycteropus afer afer, assembly GCF_000298275.1. Taxonomy (NCBI): domain Eukaryota; kingdom Metazoa; phylum Chordata; class Mammalia; order Tubulidentata; family Orycteropodidae; genus Orycteropus; species Orycteropus afer. The sequence goes on from NW_006921612.1 coordinate 176,613, forward strand.
TCCCTAAAGGTATTGAACTCCAGAGTTCACACACATTAGCATACTGCTCCACCACACCTCTCCCTACTCTCAGGGTAGACCCTTTAGGAACCTAGAGCTCTGTGCATCCCACCATCCCAGTAATTAAAACAATAAAGGTCCTAAGTGAGCATAAGCCAGCAATTACGTTTTATTTTTTCCTTGTTAGAACACCTTATACCATATGACAGTTCAAAGCAGCAGCAACATCCAGCTGAAATTTCTAATGTTGGAAACATTTCCCACTTTGCTACTCAAGTGTAATTCTCTGACCATGCTGAAGCAGGGATTTTTGCAAGAACTTCCAAGCTCTGAATGTGATGTTTTTTCCTGGCCCTGGAGTGGAGCAATGTTTTAACAGCAGAGACACCAGCAAAACACTGAACACCGCTTGTTGTTTTCTTTTCTGTGGACTGTGGTTTTTCCTCAGGGCTGATAGTGAGTTTATTCTCCTTATATAACTAATTCTTCTCTGGGGACCATTTAGATTTAATAGAAAAGGTGAAGGTTTCATTGTGGTCCCTTTGCCTGGGCTGCTAGTCTGAGAAGACCTCAACAGTAGTAAAGAGAGGCTGGGGAGTTCCAACTCTGAGAAGACAGAAAGGCATGCACATTCACGAAGAGTGCAGTTTTTGACAACAAGTTCTCATATAAACACACCTACACACACATACACACACCCAGATGCACACATATGCACAGCATACAGAAAGACAGACTGAAAGGAAGGTTACAGCTTCAGTAACTTCTTCCAAATCATTATTTTATTTTTTGGTGAACTGTCCTGTGTCCATTACAACCTAGTGTGGTATGGCTAAAATGTGAAGTTAATTCCAGATAGGTCTAAAAATCCAGGCACAGCTTTCTCAATGAAAGCTCCTACTTGTATCCCAGTAACTGTCATCACTGGGCTCCAAGAAGTGTTAATACATGTGAACTGGGAACAAATATACTCTTTAGCCTATAAGAAAGAGATTCCCAACTTTCAGTTTTTGTCTTGAGATTCCCAAATTAACAATAGGAAAGAAAGAGTTTAAAAATCCATGCTCTTTTTGCTTGACTTGTAACACAAAATTTCCACAAATAAATAACTGGTCTATCCATTAAAGAAGAGATCAGATTGCTTTTAAGGTCCATGATCAAATGGCTGGAAGAAGAACACAGAGACAAATGAGGTTGATTCACAGTGTTCTAAATCTGTTAATTGACTTTTCATACTGTTCTTGTGTTCATGTTGAAAACTAAAAAGTCTGCATTTGAATTAAAAATTCTATTTATAGAACACTGAAAGGAGAGACTTATAAAACTGGTCAGGATAACTTTTAAGAACAGTAATGAAGGATGACTTGACTTAGCAGATACTAAAGCAAATCATGAAGCTATAACAAGTCAGATAGTATGGGTATCATCCAGGAGAGCCAGAACAGTAAAATTCTATAGAAAATCCAGAAAAAAATAAGTATGTATAAACAATTAAACATAGTGAAGCATTTAGTTTATTCATTAAATAATGACAGGTCAATTAGATACCCTTTTGAAAAATAATGTAAATACTTAATTTATGAACAAGTTAGTAATTTCCACAATAAAATAATAAAAGCCTTCCCAAGTGATATGTTAAAAGCACAAACCATAAAGGAAAACATTAATACATTAGATTTTGAAACACCTTCTATCTAGCAAAAGATAGCATGAATGAAATTAAAATACAATGAGCTGGGTTTAAAAATGTGCAGTGTATATGACAATAGAAGAGGTAATATATTTAATATTTTAAGAACTCAATAAAGATATATGAAAAAGGTAAACATCCTAATGGGAAAAATGGGCAAAAACGTGGACAAAAAGAAACAAAAAACTTACAAATATACAATGTATGACAAAATGTTTAACCTCACTAGGAATATTTGCAATATAAAAAATAAACAGATAACAATTTATGGTTGGTAGGAATACTGATTTGTACAGAATTCTCAGAAAATAATTTGCCACCATGTATCAAAACCATCTATTTTAGCCCATAAATCCCATTTCCAGGTACCTATCTAGTAGTAGCGCAAAACAATATTCATTGTGATGTTGTTTATAAATGCCAAAAAAAAGGAAAAAAGGTGAAACAATTGGAATTATTTAAGTCATAGCACATTTATTACAATGAAATTATACAGCCACTAAAAAGTAAAAGTTACATTACATGATACAGAAAATATTCTTGTTTCTAAGAAACTAGCATGTCAGCTCTGTGACTTCAGGGTATTCACCTGTTTTGTTCAATGTCATAGGTATAGCACCTAAAATCTAGCACATAATCATTGTTTGGTGCTGGCAGGTCCATTCCAACTCATAGCAAGCCCATGTGACAGGTTTTCTTGGCTGTAATCTTTAAGAAAGCAGATTGCCAGAACTTTCTCCCTCAGAACAGCTGAGTAGGTTCAAAACATCAACCTTTCCGTAAGCAGTTCAGCACTTAACCATTTGAGCTACTAGAGCTCATTCTTACACATAGTAGACCTTCAATAAATATAACTTGAAAAACTGATTATTTGGTGTGGTAGCCAGAGTTCTAAGATGGTCCCATGACTTTCATCCCCTGGTGTTACTTCCATGATATGTTACATTAACATGGCAAAGAGGATTTTGCAGATGAAATAGAGGTTCTAGTCAAGTGACCTTAAGTAGGGAGATGGGTACGATGATCCTAGCCTAATAATATGAGTCCCTCTGAACCAAAAGATTGGTGATTTAAACACACCCAGAGGCACATCAGAAGAAAAGCCTTCCAATCTGCTTCTGAAAGGTCAGAGCCTTGAAATTTTCATAAATTACAGTACATGAGGTCATATTGAGTTGGAATTGACTTGATGGAAATTAGTTAACTTAATGACACATGCCCTTTGAAAGCAGAGGGGTTTTATCCTTCTGGTACCAGAAGGGGAAGTTAGAGAGATTGGAAGCATGAGAAAGATTTGATAAGAAGGAGGTTCTACACTGTTAAGGTGGAAGCACAACTGGCAAGGACTTGAGAGCAGCCTTTAAGAACTGAACAGTCCCTGGCCAATATCCAGCAAGAAAACCAGGTCCTTGCTCCTACAATTCAAAGAACTGAATTCTGTCAACAATCTGAATGAGCTTGGAAGAAGATCCTTCCCAAAGGCCTCCAGCAAAAGCCTAGCCCAGCAGACATGTTTGCTTTTGCCTTGTGAGACGCTAAGCAGAGAGAACCCAGCCAAACCCAGCTGGGCTTCTGACCTATAGTATTGTGAGATAATAAACGAGTGTTGTTTTAATCTACAATAGGTTTGGTAATTTGGAACAGAGTAATGAAATACTAATACATTAGGTACTGTAGTCCATAAAGAAATAGGTTATTGGACTTTAGGTTCCTAGTGATTAAACTGCGTTCCATTTAATGCAATGTACTGACCAAAAATACCCACTGTTGACATTATTGTGTATATACCAGAGCTGATTTTACCATAAAAATTCACAAATACATGTTTTTTTTCAAATGTCACCTCCCCCACGAAGCCTTTACACCACATCCACACATACTGAGACATGCACATGCACATAAACACCAAGGTTGGAATTAATCTTCTCCTGTGTTTTTTTCATATAGCTCACATATCAACATTTGAACCCAAACTTGACTATTTAATGAGTTGTTTAAACTTGGATAAATCTTTACAGAATGTGAATATTCCCAAGGAAAATTTATTGTGAGGATTCAATGGGATAACACATGCAGAAATTCTAGTACAATTATTATTGAGTATCACGTCGGGGCAAACTCGACGGCACATAACAACAACAACAACAACAATCACTATACAGATGAGCTCTCAACTGTAGATTTCCTATTTATCACAGTTGAGTTGTTCTAAGATCTTCCATTTTGTTCTTTCGCATATATATATAAATATAAATATATATATGTATGTTTGTTTGTTTGTTTGTTATGTGCCGTCGAGTCGGCCCCGACTCATAGCGACCCCTCCTTGGGTTTCCGAGGCAGTATCACTACGGAAGTAGTGGGCAATCCTACCTTCCGAGGAAGGTTGGGCAATCCTACTTCCGTAGTGATACTGCCTCGGAAACCCAAGGAGGGGTCGCTATGAGTCGGGGCCGACTCGACGGCACATAACAAACAAACAAACAAACATACATATATATATTTATATTTATATATATATGCGAAAGAACAAAATGGAAGATCTTAGAACAACTCAACTGTGATAAATAGGAAATCTACAGTTGAGAGCTCATCTGTATAGTGATTGTTGTTGTTGTTGTTGTTATGTGCCGTCGAGTTTGCCCCGACGTGATACTCAATAATAATTGTACTAGAATTTCTGCATGTGTTATCCCATTGAATCATATATATATATTTTTTTTTTCATAAACATGTCTTATTTTTACTGGATACTTAAACACCTACCAGGTGCTCAGAAATTCTGGTTCAATTAATGCATGAATAAGTAAAATAAATATTGATAATGTTGAGTGTTCTGTGTGACGTAGTGCCTAAGGCATTTGACTGCTAACCAGAAGGTTGACAGTTCAAACCCACCAGCTACACTATGGAAGGAAGACTGGGCAATCTACTTCATAAAGATTTACCACTTCGGAAATCCAAAGGAAATCGATATAAGTCAGAATCTACTCAATGGCATTGATTTGGGTTTTTGGTTTGATTTGAGACAATGAAGACTGCAGTTGCAAAAGACTACCACGAGATGTCAGTATAAATAGAAAAGTTCTGCATTTCAGGAATATTCTGGACCATCTGCCCCTTCCCTCTCTAAGGGCTCCAGGGAAAACACAGTTGCAATACTGTGAAGGGAGAAAGCAAACTGCCAGGAATTTGTACACCTCCCTCCTATTTCACTGTGGATCAGTGCCTCAAAAACATAGTGATTTACGGTGAAAAATATCTCTGCTGAGCTAGTAGGCCTAAATAAAACCCTGCAAGACTTCATATAGGGATATTTTATTTCACTGGTACACTCCTTTTCCTCTCTCTGCCTTAAATCTGCACTTCTGAGCCCAGGTAGTGAGATGTGTTAAAGAAGAAAATGCAGAATCAAATTCCAATTCCAGTTCTTACCATTTGTGTGTCTGTGCAGATTTCTCAACCTTGTAGAGCCTCATTTTTGTCATGTGAAGACAGAAACAAATCAGTATATATAGATTTCAGATGCAATGTTGCAACCATAGAGGCCTGAGCAGAACAGTGCTCTCGAAAGGTTGATTTTCCAAGTACCCTAAAATCAAAAGGAAAAAATTTATTTTCAATTCTGGAAGGAGGTGGGCATGGAGCCCACAGCTACTTGGCCTGGAACTTTCCCTCTCTAACAAGTCCACATGCTTTCTGAATAAGGCTTACTTTGATATGACCTCCAACAGTAACTTCCCCTTTCAAAAACAGACTCTGTGAGCACAAAGATTACTCCTCACCAACCTCAAAAAAAGGGTATGAATGTCATTGTCTCTCTGGTTTCCTGTGGTCTCCATAAAATCTCCATGCAGAGTGTTGTGGGCTCATAAAAGTGTCTGCAGTCCGTTTCTCATCTGCCTTAATGACATAGCCTAATGGCTGACATTGGCATCATTTCTCTGGGGAAAGTATTGTGAGATTGGCTTTCCCCTTCCCCAAAATAGCCAGTGTGAACAGTCCAGGAATGCACAGCTATGTTTTCTCTCTTCCCACAAAGAGACATATCCTCTCAGACATGGGAAATCTGACTTATTTCTGGCAAAAGGCAGAGTGACCCCACTGAAAAACAGTTTAAATCCTATTCAAGGACCTCCACAAGGTGTGCCCAGCTCTGTGCTGGTCTCTATATTTCCAGAGGGAAGAAACAGATAATGAAGAAAATATACTTAGCATCTTTTATGTGTGAAAGTGTTTTATGATCTGCACTTTATGGGTAAAGAAATCTTATTTTAGAAAGGAGCTAATTATTTTGTTCAAAATGTGTATTCACCTCACTTAACTAGGGAGCTTCAAAGAAGCTACGAGGAGGAAAAAATAAAAGAAAAAGAAACGTCTATGGACTTAAATATCTCTAGGGCTAAATGTCACCCTGATAGACTGGACTGTGGTGAGTATGTGGTAGGGGAATGAAGATGAGGATGAGGAGGAGCTTATCAATTACCATGCCCTGAGAATTCAGGGAAATGAGAAGTTAGTTCTGACAGAAAACATCTTGGAAACTGTTTGCTGGAGCAAGATTATACTTTTATACATGCACACACCTTTACATATACACCTGCTCTGTGTAGGTTTCCTATGCAGCACAGCTCCACCCTTTATCATTCACAGTAACAAGGAACCCTGTGGGTACAATGGTTAAGTGCTCGATTACTAATGGAAGGTTGGTGGTGTTTTGTTGGCTAATGGAGTGCACTAGCAGTCTATGGTAGAAAAGTTCTGGCAATCTGTTGCTGGAAAGATCATGCCTTAGGAAATGTTATAGGGCAGTTCTACTCTGTCCTATAGGGTCGCTACTAGTCAGCATTGACTCACTGGCGAACAACATTCACATTGACATTCATGTTAATGAGGCTTCCTGAAGACAGACAGTGAAGCAACCCTAAGAAGAAATAGGCTTTTTGCTGGGTTCTGAGGACAGAATGAGTCATGTTCAATTTCTGTTCTCTAGGATCTCACAGTGTAGTTAGAATGAAAATGCTTAAATGGTCACTTGTGATAAAAATGATAAATATTTAGAGACAAGTGAGAGCAAGGTGCTATGGAGGCATGGCAGGGTCAAGCCCCCATTTGCTGAGTCTCCTCTGGCCAACATGATTTTCATTTCTGAGTCATCATCTTCTAAAGAACCTATTGCTGTTCCCTGTTGGTGTTATCTTTGGTTTTATGAAACAGAAGCATTTTGTCTGATGGCTTTGATTTGTGTTTGTACTTCTGTGGTCGGAAGAATACTCTCTAGGACAGCATAACGACCTAACTATAAACCCTGGCTCCTCCATTTGGACTTTCAGTTTCCTAACTTCTAAAAATAGGGAAACAAACATTACTGGCATTTTCTCCTGTTGCTGTTAGGGGAGGGAGGTTCAATAAGATGGTATTTGTAACATTTCCAGTACAGTAGTTAATGAATAGTAAGACTTCAGTGTGTGAAGGTTCTTTCTTCCCAATCAATGGCACTATTTGAAAAGAGAACCAGGCACATGTGCTGTTTTTTAAATAATGCTGCTAATAATAAAACTAAACCCTACCATTCGCCCTCTCTGGTAATAGCTATATCTTCTTTCTTCTGTTGCAATCATAGTTGTTGATTTTACTCCTGCTGCCTTCTTTTTAAGGAGTGACTTCTGTTTTATCTTTTCAGTCCTTGAATCCTCTTCTCTCATTCCCCAAAAAATAACTTTTGGCAAAAATGATACAAGAAAGTGGGTTCAAAAAAGCTCAACCTGCATGCAGGTTAAGCTGAGGAACTCATTATTCCCTGATATCTTTTTTATGAATTTAGATTTTTTTTTTTTCAGAATCCCTTCCCCCTACTATCACCAAATTATGTTGCATCTGGGTGTCTAAATCCTGCTCACAGCTGTGCCAATGCCTTCTCCACTCTTTCCATCTGCCTGTTTGTTTTTCTTGGTTTTAGTTTTCAGTCTGCTATTTTGTATAAGCAAAATTATCCTTTCATGTCTTACCCATTTCGGCTGTTTCTTCTGGATATTGTAAACTGTAGCATCTGTGGTGCTTGTCTCCTAATTATATTCCTAGCCTCCTAATAGGAAGGGTGAACAGGCATATGGAACAGCAATAAGGAGCTTTCTGCAGCATGCTCCCCATCTCTGACCTCTCTATAGAACTCCTCACAGAATCACCAAAGATTTCTAGAGTGTTTCTTTGCTTCCAGCTCGCTAAGATACCGCACAACCCTCTGCTATATAGAAATAATTATGACACAGACTGAGACAAAGTTCCTGGGCACATTTTGCTCATAAATGAGTCATCATGACTCTAAAAGTATGACTCCATAAGTAGGCACATACTTCTCAGTCTCTTGATTCTAGTAATGTTTAAATTACTGCTTTTCTGTAGACTAATTTGGACAGCTGAGTTACAGTATGAACAAAGATGACAAGATTGAGAGTCAAGAGACATGGACTTAAGACCCAATCTGGATACTAAGTTGCTGGGTGTTTTGGAGAAGATTACTTAACCTCCTTGGGCTTTAATTTCCAAAGCAGTTAAATTAGCACCTGGACTTGATGATTTATGAGGTGAATGAACATGATTGAAACAATCAATAAATTAATCATTGCACCAATAATATATTAGGAGTTTGAGAGTCTAAGATGAATTGAGTATGGTCCTTGCCTCACAGTCTAGTAATGTTGTGTGCCTTCAGTTCAATTCAACTCATAACAAGCCTATATGACAGAGTAGAATTTCCCCATAGGATTTGCCAGGCTATATTCTTTATGGGAGGAGATTGCTAGTTTTTTCTCCAATGGAGTAGCTGATGGGTTCAAATTGCCAACATTTCAGTTAGCGGCCAAGTGCTTAACCATTGTATGACCAGAGTTCGTCAGTCTAATAAAACGGGAGACAAGTATAGAGATGATGTGAATACAGTATGTGCTGACATGAACAGTTCTGTGAATTATCTATAGTCTATTTTAGGATCAAAAAATATTTTCAGCATAAGACAAAATAATAAATATATTAGGTTTTGTGACCTATACAAACTCTGTCACAACTACTTAATTCTTTCACTGTAGTGTGAAAGTAGCTAGGAACAATAAGCAAACAAATGAGTGTGGCTATGTTTGAATAAAACTTTATTACCAAAACAGATGATTGTTGTTGTTAGATGCTGTCAGGTCAGCTCTGGCTCATTGCTACCCTGCGTAAAACAGAACAAAACACTGCATGGTCCTGTGTCAGTCTCATTATTCTTGCTATACCTGCAGCTACTGGCTGTTGAGAAGAAAACCCAACATTTTCATCAAAGCTAACTGTAGTATATCATGTTGAAAATTATTTTACCTCAGAACTATGAAGGCATCTCTCCTTGTGTTCTGGAATCTTGTACTTCTTCTGAGAAATCTGATGCCTGTTAATTTTTATTCCTTTCTATGATGTTTTTGGGAGCTCTGGTAGCATAGTGGCTAAGACACTTGCCTGCTAACCAGAGGGCTGGCTGTTCAAACCCACCAGCCACTCCTTGGAAGGAAGGTTGGGCAATCCTATTTCCATAGTGATACTGCCTCGGAAACCCAAGGAGGGGTCGCTATGAGTCAGGTTTGACTTGATGGCACATAACAACAACAACAACAACATGATGTTTTCAGAATCTTCATTACTCAGGTGTTTTGAAATGTCATGAGACTGTGTCTGGTTGTACATGTCTTTCTTCCTTTTTTTTTTTTTTTTTTTAATTGTGTTTTGGATGAAAATTTACAGAGCAAATTCACTTTCCATACAGCAGTTCACATACACTTTGTCTCATGCCATTGACTCTAATTTACCATAATGCAACCGCTCCCCTCTCCCTTCCTCCTGATAGTTAACTTCTTTCCTGTGTCCATCCCTCCATGCACTCCTGCCCCTGAGCTGTCTCCCTGTGCATAAACAGCCCTTTTTTCTCCCATGTACACGTCTTTATTTATCTATTTATTTATTTTTACTTGTGCCCATCATCAAAATTAAATTAATAATGTCATTCACTCAGGGTTGTAAAGCTGGCTAGTTGATAACGTAAGACTGAAGCCTATTTCTAACTGGTATTGAAATCCTTGCCCATTTTCCTTCATTGTTCAATGCTCCACAATTCGGTATCAGTTGAGTTATTACCTGGACCCAGTCACTACCCCTTCCAATACCTTCTCTGTAGTTTGAACTTGATATATGAAAAGTTATTGATAGAGCAATGTCTGTATTGCCAAAGCCAACATTTTCTTCCTTACTTTAATAATATCCCAGTTTTATGACTAGACCAACCATTTCCTCCAACTCTGTGTGGGCCAGTTGGGCCCATGTGGGCCCAGTTATTAGCAAGGTCGGGAAGGTGAAATAGGAATGATAATATGTTTTTTTTTAATGCCCAAGTACATTTCACTGAGAGAATGCCTTATGCCTTAGCTCATTTTTTATTGTTGTTTTTATTCTTGTTTTTGTCCATAGTGAGAGGTCAGACATAGTAAAAAAGAAAAGAAAGATAAAGAGACCTGTCAGCAAAAATCATCTTCTGTAAAAGTCAAGATTGTCTCCATAATCTAACATATGGATGACATCACATGCTTAGCTGAAAAAACAAACATTGTTATGATTTTAAGCCACAAAGTTTTGAGGTCATTTGTTACACAGTGTTAGAAAATGAGATAATCAAACAAAAAGCTAAAAAAATAATTTGAAATTAACAACATGCATATATAATTATATATACATGCATATACACATATAAGCCCTAATGACACAATAGTTTAGCACTTGACTACTAAATAAAGGGTTGTCAATTCATAATCATCAGCTACACCACAGGAGAAAAGACTTGGAGATCTACTCCTCTAAGGATTACAGCCTAGGAAACACTATGGGGCAGTTTTACTGACTCGATGGCAGTGAGTTTTTTTTTTTTTTTTTTTAATAGGGTCACTATGAGTCATAATTGAGTCAACAACTACACACACACACATATAAAGTCTGTAGAAGCTCTGGTAGTGTAATGCCTAAGGCATTTGACTGCTAACCAGAAGGCTTCTGGTTCAAACTCAGAAAGCACTCCTCAGAAGGAAGACGGGACAATCTACTTTCATAGAGATATCATTTCAGAAACCCAAGAAGGGTCGTTATGAGTCCGAACCCACTCGACGGCAGCAAGGGTTTTTTTTTTTTTTTTGAGTTCTTATATTGTGTATTTGTTCTTGTGGTAGTCCATGGTACATTCAATTTTCTTTATCAACATCACAATCCAAAGGCAGCGATTCTTCTTCACTCTTCCTAATTCATTGTCCAGCTTTTACATGCATATGAGGTGATAGAAAACATTATGGCTTGTATCAAGTTCACCTTAGTGCTCAAAGCCATATCTTTGCTTTTTAATTCTTTAAAGAGGTCGTTTGCAGCAGATTTGTTCGATGAAATACCTCGTTTAATTCCTGACGTTGCTTCCAAGGACATTGATTGTGAATCCAAATAAAATGAAATCCTTGGCAACTTCAATGTTTTCTCCTTTTTTCATGATGTTGCTTATTGGTCCAGTTGTGAAGATTTTATTTTCTTTTTATTGAAGTGTAATCTACTGAAGTCTGTAGTATTTGACCTTCATCAGTGTTTCAAGTCCTCTTCACTTCCAGCAAGCAAGGTTGTGTCATCTTCAAGGTTGTTAAGCAATCTTCCTCTAAGCCTGATGCCACCTTCTTCTTCACATAGTCTATCTTCTTGGATTATTTGCTCAGCATGCAGAGATTGATTAAGTATGGTGAAAGAATACAACACTATTGCACACCGTTCCTGATTTTAAACCATCCAATGTTGCTTTCTTTTGCTTGAAGGGCTGCCTCTTGGTCTATGTACAGATTCCACATAAGCACAATTAAGTAAGTGTTCTGGAATTCTCATTCCTTGCAATATTATCCATAGTTTGTTACGATCTGTTGTTGTTGTTGTTATGTGCCATGGAGTCAGACCCAACTCATAGAAACCCCTCCTTGGGTTTCTGAGGCAGTATCACTACAGAAGTAGATTGCCCAACCTTCCTTCAGAGGAGTGGCTGGTGGGTTTGAACCACCAGCCTTATGATCTGTATGGTAAAATATACTTATATAGTCAATAAACCACTGGTAAACATAATTCTGGTATTCTGTGCTTTCATGGACTCCCAGAAAAACAAACATATCTTTCTTTGAAGAAATACAGCTAGAATGCTCCTACTAATTAAGGATGAGAAGACTTTATCTCACACACTTTGGATATTAGATCAGTCCCTGGAGAAGAATATGCTTGGTAAAGTAGAAAGTCGGTGAAAAAGAGGAAGACCCTCAATGAGATGGATGGACACAGTGGCTGCAACAATGGAATTAAATATGGTAAAGATAGTGAAGATGTTTCAGGACCATGTGGTATTTTATTCCATTATATATGGGGTCACTAAGAGTTGGAACCAACTGGAGGGCACTTACTTAAACCAAGATAAATATTCATATATAACCAGAACCCCTGAGAAGTAATGACCTTAGGAAATGGGTAACATTGAAAGAGAAAATAGAATAAAATAAAATAAGAAATCATAAGGACACTACTTGGAACAGTAGCTGACTCTAAGTTGAAACAAGGGAAATATCTCCCCTTAGAATTTATCCCTATATATTCACATTCCCTGTATGGTCCAGAAGACCCTGGTCAGATATTTGTTTAATATGAACCTAAATTTGTAGCCACTCCTCAGAAGGAAGATGGGGCAATCTACTTCTGTAGTGATATTGCCTCAGAAACCCAAGGAGGGGTTGCTGTGAGTCGAGTCTGAATCGATGGCACATAACAACAACAACAAATTTGTAATGGAGTCTAAGTATGTAGAAGCACTTCAAAAGAAAGATTTGGTCCTGGTTATAGACTCAAAAAAACAAAATCAACCATTGAAAATCCAAAGGAGCACAATTCTGCTCTGACACACAGGGGTACCATGACTCGGAGTCAACTTCATGGCAACTGTTTAAGTTTATGGTACAGGGGCCTGTCAAACAGTAAAGTAAACCTTGTTTAGTGAAAAGAACCTTATATCCAGATTTTTTTTTTTTTAAAGGTTAATGTGAATATATATATATATATATATATATATAGCCCTGGTAGCATAGTGCCTAAGGCACTTGACTGCTAACCAGAAGGCTGGC
>NW_006921612.1:189600-193670 GCF_000298275.1 Orycteropus afer afer
GTTCAAACCCACCAGCCACTCCTCAGAAGGAAGGTTGGGCAATCCTACTTCAATAGTGATACTGCCTCCGAAACCCAAGGAGGGGTCTCTGTGAGTTGGGGAGAACAGATTTGTTTTACATTCAACAGTTTGTGTACATTTGATTTCATGCCGTGATTAGCATTCCTGACCATAACAACTCTCCTCCCCTCCCATCTTTGTGACTACCACCTCCCAGTGCCTTTCTTAACTATGCACTCCTGTCTGCCCAGCTTTCTCTCTATGAGATCTCTGCCCCTCTGGTGGCTCATGGCTGATTGCTCTAAGGGATGCATCTCCCTAGAGTAGGTCAGTATTTCACCCTGGGGTAAGTGTTCTGTTTTCAGGTCTTTCTACTGTTGGCCTGAGAGCCAGTCCATGGGTATGAGTCCATTTCTAGGCCTGAAGTTTAACCCAGGGTCATAGTCTCTGGAGTTCCAACAGACATTATCCGACCAGTAATTCTGGTGATTTTTGTGGTTTTGAATTTTGTTCCACTTTTTTCCTCCCGTTCTATCCAGGATCTCCAGTTTTGATCCCCTTCCGAGTACTTGGCATTGCTAGGCGGACACCATCTAGTTCTTTTGGTCTCAGAGTCATGAAGGCTGAGGTCCTCATGGTCCATCTTATCCTTGGACTAATTGTTTCCAGATGCCTTTGATTTTCTTCACTCTTCTTTGCTTCAGATGAAAGGAGACCAATAGTTGCATTTTAGATGGCTGCTCGAAAGCTTTTAAGACCCCAGTCTCTACTCACCAAAATATGTTGTGGAACAAGATTTTTATGTACTGTGTTGTGCCAATTGAGCTTGATGTCCCCCAAAACTACTGTCCTGAATCGGCAAGCCTGGTGATTCTCTATGTCAAGGTGTTTGGTTGTCTCTGAAAAGTTACTCCAACTCTGCCTTCTGTTGCTTCTGTAATGTATGTGGCTAATTTTGTAGTACAAGTGCATATGTAAGATTATCTTCAGCCAAATCTATCTTTGGTCTAGGGTATGTTCCAGTTCGTTGACCCCTACTTGATCTTATCACCTGCCTATGCGTTATTCTGTAGCCTGGTGTTTAGTGTTAGTGGTAATGTGACATTGTGCATATACTAGTATTTGCCTCTATTGTTTATATCTTATGTGCATGTTTTAGTGTCCTTCCTTTCCCCAGTGTCATAATGCTAGTCACAGACTCTTTCGATATAGTTCCTCCCCTTACCCAAATCAAAATACGACCCCCAACTAGTCCAAAATTTTCTCTCCCCTTCCTTTCCATCCCCAGGAACCAACAAAGTGAGTTTCCTTTACTAAGTAAATCTTTCCATGACATATGACATAATAATGGGCTTATACTATATTTGTCCTTCTGCAATCTTAAAGATAATGTTCAAATAGCCAAAGGGCACTGCCTTCATCATCTCTGCTCTGGTCATTCTGGGTAGTGTTTTGAGATTGTACTGCTCCCTGTTTTGCTTCTTTGACTTAGCATATGCTGTCTTCTTATTTAGAAGCCCTTTCTTTTCTTATTTCTGGTAATCTTTTCTCATTTCTTAAAATTCCTTTGCCATTTTTTTGGTTTTAATAACAATTCCTGTTATCTTTTTTTTATGACAATTGTTGTTGTTGTTGTTAGGTGCCGTCAAGTCGGACCCGACTCATAGCGACCCCTCCTTGGGTTTCCGAGGCAGTATCACTACGGAAGTAGATTGCCCCATCTTCCTTCCGAGGAGTGGCTGGTGGGTTTGAACCTCCAGCCTTCTGGTTAGCAGTCAAGTGCCTTAGCCACTATGCTACCAGAGCTCCATTTTATGACAATAGCATAGAAGAAATTGTTTTTTTCTTTTGCGTTCTCATAGCACCTTATTCTTTTAAATAACACTTGGTTGCATGTCTTTCCCTAAACACAGTTGGTATGTCCTTTAAGGGAAAATGTATGACTCAATAAATTCACTCTCCAGAACATTGAACACAGAGTCCTAACACATGGGAGATACCCCATAGCTATGTATTGAATTGAACATATGTACATATTCTGAATCCACAATTAAATTGAAAATTCTCTTCAAGTCATTGCCCTAACATAGGAAACTTCCTGTGTGGCCCACAGGAAGAAAACCAGAGTAAACTACCCTCCCACATTTCCCACATCCTTCAAGTCACACTACACTGAGTAAAGGTCTCAAAAAGCTTTGGCAATATCCGTGTGTCTTTCTTTAACAACCAGAAATTATGGGGCCTGGACAAGATGCAAATTGTTCTCAGTCAGTCTGGGAACACCAAGCAAATGAAAATGATCTGTTTCATCTTTTCTCCCTTTGGCCTTTGGGAAGCAACATCAAGTTTGCTTAATATCAAAAACATAAGGACCACAAAATTCAAGTGATAGGGTGCCTTTTCCCCTAGGCTTTTACCATTACTCAGGAGCCCTGGTGATGCAATGCTTAAGCACCCAGCTGCTCAACAAAAAGTCAGCAGTTGGAACCGATCAGTCACTCCTTGGGTGAAAAGACCTGGTGATATCCTCCAGTAAAGACTACAGACTTGCAAATCCTATGAGACAATTCTACTCTGTCCTATAGGGATGCTAAGAGTCATGATTGATTGGAAAGAACACAATAGCAAGTTACAATTACTGAAGATAGCCCACCAAATTTGATTTTTTCAGGGGGTTTTTCACCTTCAAAAGCTCACAGGTTCTAATGTTTCCCTAGGACACAAAAGAGAATTAGTGCCATGCTGCAGTAAGAAATTCACCTTTAGCTTCTACAGCCACATGAAATTTCTGACTAAGATTCATTGTGGAAAGAATAAATTGGAGCAGAAGATTTACTGAGTTCTCCGTAATATTTAGAGGCTCTATTGGGAATTAAAATTATATACTATGTACCAGGAATCATAAGCACTGAGATAAAAGTTGAATAGGACAAGTTCTTGGCACTCCAGAAATTAACAATATATGAAGCACATACATGGATAATTAGAATTCAGTAGCATAGGTGTTAATGTTGTACACATGGAGTAGTACCTAATTTAAGGGATATGTTAGTTGGGAATGGCTAAATATAGTTTTCTTGGATGATTTAATACCTAAATCCTGAAGGATGAGTAGTAAATAAGCAGGTAAAGGGGAAGAGTCTATACCATATAAAGGGAACAACTCTCCCCAACAATGCAAACACACAGTCCAGGCAAAGAGAGACACACATAGGCATTTACAAGTAGTTGGAATTGTTGGGGTGTACTGTGCAAATGTAAACTGCTAGGAAATATGATGGAAGTAAGGAGAGGCCATACCTCAAAGGACCTTGTATATTAGAGCCAGGAGTTTTCTTATAGGTCACCTAGACCAAAATTTTTTTATACTTACATGTGTTAGGAATCATTTTATATACAAATTGTGACTCAGTTGGTCTGGTGTAGTACCTGAGAATCTGCATGTTTAACAAGCTCCCAGGTTCTAGATCCTCCTAGTCAAAGTGTAAAATACACAGGCTAACACTACCTAGGGGCTTGTTAGAGATGCCAATCTTCAAAGTCGGAATCTGCATATTAGCAAGACTCCAGATCATTCATATCACATTAAGGTTTGAGAAACCCTAATCTAGAGCACCAGTCCTGATGGCACAATGATTAAACTCTTGTCTTCTAACCAAATGCCAGGAGCTTAAACCCACCAACTTCTCCACGGGAAAATGATGTGACAGTGTTTTTCCATAAACATTACAGCCTTGGGAAGTCTATGGGGTAAATCTACTCTTCCCTACAGGGTCACTATGAGTTGGAATTGATGAAGCATCAGGATATTTTAGAATCTCCTGGAGACCTTTATAAAAACAAATAGCTGGAGAGTTCTGGCAAGATGGCTGACTAGGCAGAAGGACTGCACAGACCCTCTTCAACAAAGACAAGGGAAACCAATTGACACAGGCACAGAAGATAATCTTGGACCCCAGAGCCTTGAAGGGAAGGATACAGAAGTAGACTAAACCCCAACTAGCAGAAGACTTTGTGTGAAAATTTGTATATTAGAGCCAGGAGGTTTCTTATAGGTCACCTAGACCAAA
>NW_006921612.1:198385-200487 GCF_000298275.1 Orycteropus afer afer
CCTGAAGGGTCTGGGCCATCAGTGTTCATATCAGAATTGGGTTGCTGTAATTTTCCATTGACTTTAATTAGTAAGAGTCATCCTAAAGAATCTCCTGTATTCCAGACATAGTCTTCTTTACCTCCATTATGTAATGTCAATCCAATTTCCCCTTGGTAATCAGGATCTATCACACCAGCTTGTACAGTAATGCCCTTCTTTGTCTGTTGATCAAGAGGCAAGAGGAAGCCAAAATGGTCAGGTGGCATTCTTAATTTCCAATTCAATGCAATGAGTATTGTGTCTCCAGGTGGGAATGTTCCTCCATTTGGGACTAAGATCTCCAGACCTACAGGGCAGAGGGTAGCAGGGACAGGAAGCAAAATATTTTTGAGTAAGTCACTAGGGGTAATAGTGAGGAGTACCACTCCCGTTTCCACCCCTTGGTTCCTGGACCTGTGAATCCTGGCTATTGGAGAAACAGAACCATATATTAGATGCTGATTTAGAACATATACAGCCTCCTGGAGAACATTGCCCCAACTCTTCAAGGTATTGCCACCTAGCAGGCACTGTAGTGTGTTTTCAGTAGGCCATTCCATCATTCTATCAAGCCACCTGCTTCAGGATTATGGGGAACATGGTAAAACCAGTGAACTCCATGAGCATAGGCCCATTGCTGCACTTCATTTGCTGTGAAGTGAGTCCCTTGATTTGAAGCAATGCTGTGTGGCATATTATGATGGTGAATAAGACATTCAGTAAGTCCACAGATGGTAGTTTTGGCAGAAGCATTGTGTGCAGAGAAGGCAAATCCATATCCAGAATAAGTATCTATTTCAGTAAGAACAAAACACTGTCTTTTCCATGATGGAAATGGTCCAATGTAATCAACCTGCCACCATATTGCTGGCTGATCACCCTGAGGAATAGTTCCATATCGTGGACTCAGTGTTGGTCTCTGCTGCTGGCAGATTGGGCATTCAGCAGTGCCGGTAGCCAAATCAGCCTTGGTAAGTGGGAGTCCATGTTGCTGAGTCCATGCATAACCTCCATCCCTGCCACCATGGCCACTTTGTTCATGAGCCCATTAAGGAATGACAGGAGTAGCTGGGGAAAAAATAATGGAAAAATGATGGCTGGTTTCCACTGAACGTTTCATCTTATCCACTTGATCATTAAAGTCCTCCTCTGCTGAGGTCACCTTTTGGTGGACATTCACATGAGACACATATATCTTCACTCCTCTGGCCCATTCAGAGAGATCTACCCACATACCTCTTTCCCATACATCCTTATTACCAATTTTCCAATCATGTTCCTTCCAAGTTCCGGACCATCCTCCCAAGCCATTAGTTACAGCCCATGAATCCATATATAATCACACATCTGGCCATTTCTTATTCCATGCATATTGAATAGCTATATGCATGGCTTAAAGTTCTGCCCATTGGAAGGATTTCCCTTCACCACTGTCCTTAAAGGAAGTTCCAGAATGGGGCTGCAGTGCTGCACCTGTACACTTTTGAGTGGTGCCTGCATATCACACAGAATGATCTGTAAACCAGGCACGAGTTTTCTCTTCCTCTGTCAACTGGTCATAAGGAACTTCCCATGAGGCCATAGGTGCAGACTGGGAGAGGGAAGGTAATGTGACTGGAGTGGAGACCATAGGCATTTGGGCCACTTCCTCATGCAACTTACTTGTGCCTTCAGGTCCTGCTTGAGCCCAATCTCTAATATACCACATCCATTTAATGATGGAGTGCTGCTGTGCACATCCAAATTTATGACTCTGTGGATCAGACAACACCCATTTATTTATGGGCAGCTCAGGCCTCATGGTGACTCGGTGACCCATGGTTAGGCATTCAGTCTCTACTAAAGTCCAATAATAAGTTAAAAGCTGTTTCTCAAAAGGAAAGTAGTTATCTACAGTGGGTGGCAGGGCTTTGCTCCAAAATCTCAAGGGTTTGCATTGCGATTCACCAATAGGGACCTGCCAAAGACTCCAAACAGCATCTCTATTTACTACAGACACTTCAAGCACCATTGGATCAGCCGGATCATATGGCCCAAGTGGCAGAGCAGCCTGCACGGCAGCCTGAACCTGTTGCAGAGCC
>NW_006921612.1:200803-202590 GCF_000298275.1 Orycteropus afer afer
TACTAGGTCCAATCAGCATAATGTCATCAATATAATGGACCAGTGTGATGTCTTGTGGAGGGGAAAGGCGAGCAAGATCCCTATGGACTAAACTGTGACATAGTGCTGGGCAGCTGATACACATCTGAGGAAGCACTGTGAAAGTATACTGTTGGCCTTGCCAGCTGAAGGCAAACTTTTGATGGTCCTTCAAAATTTATGTCAAGGAAAAGGCACTGGCCAGACCAATAGTTGCATACTAAGTACCAGGAAATGTACTAATTTGCTCAAGCAACGAAACCACATCAGGAACAGCAGCTGCAATTGAAGTCACCACCTGATTAAGTTTAAGATAATCTACTGTCATTCTCCAAGATACGTCTGCTTTTTGTACAGGCCAAATAGGTGAATTAAATGGGGATGTTGTGGGAATCACCACCCTTGCATCCTTCAAGTCCTTGATGGTGGCAATAATCTCTGCAACCCCTCCAGGGATGTGATATTGCTTTTGGTTTACTATTTTTGTAGGTAGAGGAAGCTCTAATGGCTTCCACTTGGCTTTTCCTACCATAATGGCCCTTACTCCACATGTCAGGGACCCAATGTGGGAATTCTGCCAATTGCTCAGTATATCTATTCCAATTATGCATTCTGGAACTGGGGAAATCACAGGATGGATTCGGAGACCCACTGGACCTACTGTGAGACACAACTTAGCTAAGACTCCATCAATAACTTGACCTCCATATGCCCCCACTCTGACTGGTGGGCCACAGTGACCCTTTGGGTCTCCTGGAATTAGTGTCAGTTCAGAGCCAGTGTCCAGTAATCCCCAAAAAGGCTTATTATTTCATTTCCCCCAGTAAACAGTCACTCTTGTAAAAGGCCTCAGATCCCTTTGAGAAAGGCTAGGAGAAAGATTGACATTACAAATTTTTGGCAATGTAATGGGGTCCTTGATCAAAGGGACCCGGCCTCCCCTTTATACAATGGGTTGTGGGTCTGTAAACTGACTCAAGTCTGAGAATTGATTGAGAGGTCATGACTCTTTATTCTGGTGATTCAATCTAGGTTGCTGTTCATGTGACCTAGAATTCTTCTGTCTATAGAGATCAAGTAAATGGTTAGTAGGTTTGCCATGTATTTTCCTCCTATGAACACCATGAGCAAGTAGCCAATGCCATAATTCCACGTGAGTCAAAGTATTCTGATTACTGTTCTGACTCTGATGTCCATTGTGGTAACCACACCCACCTTGCCTTTGCTGATTAACTGCTGCAACATGGCCCCTACTATCATGGGGTCCAATCACCCCCATCATAATTAAGTGTCTTAGTTCAATTAAGGCAATTCCCACTGTCAAATTTGGCTCACATAAAATAGCAATCATAGCAGTCTTCAAGGATGGTGGAGCTCCCTTTACAAATTTATTCCTGGTGAAAGTGTATCTTCCAGACTCTCCATTTCTGGCTCTAGGGGTCTAATCTGATAAATCTATTCTAACAGGCCAATTTCCCTAACTCTCTGGATACCTTCTTCTATATTATACCAAGACAGATCTGGTACTTCAACTTGACTTAAGGTATGCTACTGCATAATCCATGCTTCAATAAGTCAACCAAATAAACTATTAAATCCTTTCCTAACCTCTTGAGCTGAAACATTGAATGAAGAATCCATACTTAGTGGACCTAAATCAATAAACTCAGACTGATTCAATGTTACATTCCTTGCACCATTATCCCACACACTCAGTAGCCATTCCCATACATACTCTCCAGGTTTCTGTCTGTACATGTTAGCAAACC
>NW_006921612.1:202938-215992 GCF_000298275.1 Orycteropus afer afer
CGTTGTAATTCAGCCACCCTAACAATAAGACTCTGGGTTTGATTTTAGCCATATCAGTTCTGTTACTAGAAGAAATAAGGCTTTCTTTCAGAGCACAACTGGAAACATTTAGGTCTTTTATACGGCACTTAAGCTGTGACTCAGCAGCCCTGAGGTCATCTTGCTCTTTCACCATTTTGTTTAGTGTAAGTAGGACCAACCAACCAGCTTCCTTATACTCCTCATGCTGACAAAATTGCAGAAAAGTATCAAATATCCGATCATCCAGACTCTCACTTCTCAAAAGTAATTGATCCATTGGTGGTGCTATTTTGAATATTAATGTTGCCACCTCATGCCACAGATTAGCAGGGCCCTCTTTACTAATGGAGACAGGGTCGTCAGTGCCTTTATGATTAATCAAATTGGAGAACCAGTATAGGAAGCCCATCCTTATGATTTTGTCTCTCTAGAACCACTCCTGGTACCAAATGTGTTAGACTGGGTTCTCTAGAGAAACAAAACAGTAAAGCTTATATATATAGAGAAAGAGATATTTATCTCAGGAAAATGGCTCACACACTTATAGAAGCTGGTAAGTCCCAAGTTCTTAGATCAAACTGGAGGTTTTTTTCTGACTCACACAGCTGCAGGGGCTGAGGAGCTCAAAGTTGGCAGGTAGTATACTGGCTGTTGACTCTAATGAATGAGGAATCCAAGATCTTCAGCCCAAATGGTGGATTGTTCCCTCATGGACAGTTGTAGGCAGAATCCCGATCCACAGAGGAGTGTCTCTTTTCCCAGGATGTCCATAAATATACTGGAAGCAGCCCACACTCCTAGGGAAACTCCCTTTCAATGGTTTGGCTGCTCAAACCATATACATCTGATCCCATCATTGGAACAACCCACATCACAATTGCTTAAACCACACAGATTGTGGTCCAGCCAAGTTGACACACAACTCCAACTATCACACTGGTGTTCAATAGGTCAAATATATTCTTCAGATGGTCTCTAAATTCATGAAGTCATATTTATATATTCAAGGTCATGTTTTGGCACTTGTGAACATGTTTTAATTTTCTTCAGCTTCAAGTTAAATTTGCATATGAGCAATTGACAGCCTGATCCACAGTCAGCATATGGCCTTGTTCTGACTGATGGTATTGAACTTCTGCATACCTTCTTTCTTAGATGTACTCAGTTCAATTCCTGTGTATTCCATCTGGAGAGGTCCACATATATAGCTGCTGTTTATTTTATTTAGAAATGGTATTTGCAATGAATAAATTGTTGGTCATGCAGAATCCTAGCATGAGGTCTCAGGTGTAATTTTTATCACTGATGCATATTCTTTTTTTTTTTCTAATTTTCACATCCAGTCACAAGTAATTATCAAAACATCTTGCATGTATTGCTATTTGGTCAGTTTCAGACTGCAGGAGTTCATAAAAATATCTAATTTCTTCATCTTGGCTTTAATAAAGCCAAATAAATTTGAATAATAAATTTATCCAAATACATTAGCATAAATTAGAATAATAATTGTATCAACTTGTATTCCTTGTAGGTGTATGGATATTATCCCATCACTAACAGCATCATACTGAAGGATAGATTGTGAATTTTTTTTTAAATGATAAATGTGACACCATTCATCTGTGATTTGCCATTGCCAGCATAATAGACCATATGATTGTCTGATTAAAAACAGCCAATACTAGTTCATTTCAGCTCACTAATGCCTAGGATATCAATCATTATGTGTTCCATTTCATTTTGGGGAGCTTCTAGTTTTCCTAGATTCATACTCTGCACATTCCATGTTCCAATTATTAAAGGATGTTTACAGCTATTTATTCTCATTTTGAGTCATGTCACATCAACAAATAAAGGTCCAGAAAACTTTACTCCCTCCACATCATTAAGGTTGACTCCACTTTGAAGAGGCATCTCTTCGCCAATTGTAGTTCGAGTGCTTTCCAACCTGAAAAGCTCATCTTCTGACACTATGATAAACCATATTTCCCTGCTACCTAAACGTTTTTCAGTGACTCTTTTCTTTTTTTCCTTTTTTCTTTCCCCAGAAGTGGATCTGACTATGTCCTTTTTCCTAGTCTGTCTTAGCTTGGAAGCTCCACTGAAACCTGTCCACCATGGGTGGTCCTGCTGGTAACTGAAATACTGGTGACATAGCTTTCAGCATCACAGCAACATGCGATCGCCATAGTACAACAGACTGACATATGAGTGGTGAGATTTTACCAATAGATATGCTGAGTTGATTGTTGTGGGTTGATACCTGGAAATAGGTGTTTTAAAAACACCTTCACTGAGGGTTTCAATGCATACCACAACTGAGAACACTGATCTCAGTAAGGGAAAAGACACCCCAAGGAGAAAAGTAGTTGATCAAAGTCATACAGCCCTCTGGACTAGAGCCTAGGCTTGTGAACAGCAATAAGGGTCTTTTTAAAATCTCATTTTGCCCCCAGATATCTGGAGTTCATTCTCAGACATGTGATGAGAGTCCAGAAACTCAAGTTGTCATTCTTCATTGCTAGCTAAATTTGGCTTAGCTTTCTATCAGATCAAACCAGCTGAAAGTTTGTCTAACCAACAAAACAGTTATAATCCTTCTCTCATGAAATGGTCTCTGATCTAATCCTGAAAATGAAAAAAGTATTGTGATAGACACAAGAAAGGAGAGTCATTTATTTTTAAACCTAACAGCTTAAAGGGGTATTCTGACACTCATAAACTGTTAGGGAAAAATCATTTGATTTCTTTTTCTCAAATAATTTTTAGAAAATCAAATAAACTTTATAAATTTTATTAAGACTATGTTCTATTATTTCTTTTATTAATAAGTAGTTAATACTGTAATTGTTTCTTTGCATAACAGAACTGTTATATAAAATGAATATATTTAAGATAACTACATACTCATTTCTTTCCTTTCTTTATATGAAGTACGTTTTCTTTAGAAGCCAAAATTTATGCTTTGAAAAAGGCAGCCGAATAGCCAAAGTTGTAATTTTATGAAACCATAAAAGCTCTTTTAAAGGGCTCTGACTTGAATACACACTGCAAGGAAATTAATAGTCTCAGTTCAAACATCCTCTTTAATCCATCTCATTTTGCCTCTTACAAGGAAGAGAAGAATGCAGTTGTCAAGCTGACTTAGAAGAAGGACAAGTGTTGAGCAACATGCTGTTGGCGTGAGGCCATGCAAGTTCTTTCTGGGGTATCTCAGCAGCCTTCAGGGAGCTGCCAGGCCAGGGACGTGTTGTGTGTCATTATCAATTTGCACTCTGATTTCCCAACAGTTCAAGAGGCCTTCTGACAAAAGCCTCCATTTAGATCTAATAATAACTCTGGATTTTTGCTAAACATCTCACAACCTGGGAACAAGCCCAGTTGCTAAAACATACTTACACTGTGTGAGTTTTTTACTAAGCCCAGAGGGGGCAGGCAAGCAGACTAGAAAATGTGTAATGGGGGAATGTAAAGTTATCTCTATATTCCAGAGATACAACATTTTCAACCCAAGTTTACTAATCAGCTAATTGCTTTGGTGGTGAGTTCAGAACCATTAGCATGTTCTTCCTTACACTGAATTGATTAACATTCCTGTAATATTCTCTCTTGGTGCTAGTCCAACCTTCAGGAGAATAAGAAAAGAAAAAAATCCATATCCTCTTCTATGTGATTGTTCTTTTGTGAAGAGTTGATTCCAAAATTATCATGTCAATATTTTCATAGCAAAGAGTATTGAAATGCCATATAAATGGCTATGAATAGAGTGCCATCATCTTCCTGGGGGCGGGGGAAGCCCTTGTAATTTATCACAAGTGTTTCCATTATTAAACATGAGAGGAAAGATATTTCTTGAAGAGGAAGGGGGATTTTAGTATTTAGAATATAAACAGCTTCTTTCTGTAGAGTTTGGAAGAGTTTAGACATTTATATAAAGAGCTTTACTTGGAACTTTCTGGGAATTAATCCTAAAGAAACAATCCAAATTATGGAAAAAGCTTTGTACACTGAATGATCAATGCAATGATATTTATAATAACTAAAAGTTGAAAGTCATACAAATGACCAAATTTAGGAAATAATTAAACAGTTCATGGGTTATTACAATAATGGAAAACTATGAAGCTATTCAAAATATTTTTGTTAAACAAAATATATCAATATATTAAACAATAACAGTAGGAAAAGAAATATAGTCAGTATAAAACATGTGGATTAGAAAAGAGATAGAATGGAAAACAAACAAATGAATAAAACCTTAAATGCTAGCATTAGCTACATTTGAGCTTTGAGACTAGATATTTTATCTCTATTTTCTAAAGTTTTTTTTTTTTTTTAAAGTACATGCTATAAATACTGTACTCTTTTAAAGAGATCTGGAAGGGCTGCATGTTTAAGGAGAAAAACTAAAGGATATGGAATTGTTGAGCTTTGATCTTTCCATTAAAGCATTTTATGAATTTTTCCTTTTTTGCATTTTTTTTTAATATCTGCAATCAACTTGGCAAACCATATATTCACATAGGTCCCACCTTATTTACTCAGTAAGATGAAAATTGAAATAATTGTAAGGAATCTTATAAATTCAATATTTGTTAACAACTTCAAACAATTTCAAATGG
This sequence comes from Orycteropus afer afer, assembly GCF_000298275.1. NCBI lineage: Eukaryota > Metazoa > Chordata > Mammalia > Tubulidentata > Orycteropodidae > Orycteropus > Orycteropus afer. The sequence continues at coordinate 207,582 of NW_006921612.1, forward strand.
GACACTCATGTGTCCCATTCAATCAAACATTATTAATTTAATAGGTTAAGTCTGTGTGTACAGTCTTAATCTTAACCTAATGATCTATTGATCTAACAATCCTCATTAAAATCTCTTGTCTGTATGGGAAAAGGATGTTCAAAACACCCAACAATTACCCTTGAGATTAATTTACACAATCAAAATGATGTCCTGGAAACTGTCTACTGTGGCCCCCATGTAAATGTTGGACAGCTCTGAAGCTAATCTATTAATATTTTTGCAAATGGAAATGAAATATTATAAATTCATTTGCATTTTGGTAATTTTGTCAAAATAACAAAACTCATTTCATTCTAAGTCAATGTCGTTTTTAATAAATTAACTCAGCTGAAACCTATTTTCTCCAGTAGAATATAATTTGTGACCCAAGATTTACCATGAAAGTTCCATGTTACCATTATCTGGAATAATTAAAACAAACAAACAAACAGAGTATTTTACAGGAACTATGTTTTAATTGTCAAGTTACAGTAATAAAATAGGTTATATGAAATATTGTCAAAACTATAGTTCTATTGCGTATTACTGCCAATAGTTATGGAATAGATAAAAGATGAGCTGTTCTTAATCTTTTAGGTAAAAATGTTACTTGCAATACAATAGTGAGAAATAGAACTGTTAAGGGAGAAAACCTTGTGTGTCCAATAAAATCCTGGAGGCATGTGATAGAGAAGAGTAAATTTTTGTTTCTTTGATATACAAAGCAATTGAGATGTCTTTCCTTAGGTAAGTCATTCATGTGTTTATTCACTTACTCAACAATATATATTAATTTATTCATTAATTAAATTACTATACAATAACTTACCTCTCAATTATTTTCTCATTTCTTTAATTACTATTCAACAATTTACAGACCCATGAACGTGTTCGTTCATTCATTCACTCTTTTTTAAAATTTAAAATATGTTTGTGTGCTCTTTATACAGTCTTCCCTCAGCATCCATGGGGAATTTGTTCCAAGAACCCCACGGACACCAAAACCTATGGATCCTCAAGTCCCCTATATAAAATGACATAATGTTTGCGTATAATCACATACTTTAAATCATCTCTAGATAATTTATTACACCTAACACAGTGTAATGCTATGTAACATATTTATATGCCTTTGAGGGATTACTTTGACCACATAATTGCTTTTGTCTTTTCCTTTTAAATATTTTCTATCCATGGTTGGTTGAATCTGTGGATGTGGAAGCTAAGGATATGGAAGACCAGGGAGGGCAGACTGTATATGCATCCATTTTTTATATCCAACATTTACCAAGAAATCTTGCTAGGTGTTAGCAATAAGACAATGAGAGAGGCATATGGTCTCTACTCTCAGGAAGTTCTTGGTGAAGCAGACAGACATATGACTTTGATAAATTCTTTACTAATAGTGTGGAAGAAACACTTGGGTGCTGAGAGAATGAGATAATTAACTGCTTTAGGAATTCAACAAGGTTTCAGAAACAGTGTTATTGGAACTAGGTCTACAATACGAAGTAGAGGATATGGCAGAGAATATACAGGAGGGTTCACATTGGAAACAGAAGAGTTTTCCAGGCAAGGGAAGCAATTTGTACCAGTCACAGAGGTGTGAGAAATTGTGCCATGTTTAGAGAATAGTAAATAGTTTAAAGTTTCTGGAAAATAAGATAAAATTGAAAAGACCCATGGTAGGCCAAATAAGTTGTAGTCGACCATGAATGGACTTTTAAGTTACTATTTGCCATATTAAGGTGTTAAGCTACATTTACACAGTAATGGTGAGTATGTATTAGAACTTTCCTGCTAATTGTCTTGTTTCATTCTTTGGCTTAACTGGACAGAATTATAACAATTTTAAGGTAATTGATACCTATTTAACTATTTATCCTTCGGTACTACCATTAAGCATTTCAAAGCCTTGATAAATACAGCTCTTATATAGCTTTTTCTTTAAACGTCTCTTTCTCCAGTTATTCAGGAGCTCTGGCGGTGCAGTGGTTAAGGCATTTGGCTTCTAGCCAAAAAAAGTTGACAGTTCAATTCCACAAGCCGCTCCCTGCAAGAAACATGAAGCAGTCTGTTTCCATAAAGATTTACAGCTCTGAAAACCCAATGGGAGTCACTGTGAGTCAGAAGTAACTCTATGGAAATGAGTATTTTTGTTTTGTTTTGTTTTATCCATTATTAGATGATGAGGTTCTTGAAGACTGTGTCTTACTTATTATTGCACCCCCAATGCCTAGCATTATGCCCTGTTGTTGTTGTTGTTATTTGCCATCGAGTCGGCCCCGACTCATAGCGACCCCTCCTTGGGTTTCCGAGGCAGTATCACTACGGAAGTAGGATTGCCCAACCTTCCTTCCGAGGAGTGGCTGGTGGGTTTGAACCGCCAGCCTTCTGGTTAGCAGTCAAGTGCCTTAGGCACTATGCTACCAGAGCTCCTGCATTATGCCCTACCCACAACAAATATATTCTGTAATATTTGAGGCATTGGTGGATGAATGAATAAAAGAATTAGAATAAATAAGCATGAATGTGTCAAACTGCTAGTAAGTAACAAGGTAAAGGTAAAAACCAAAATTTCCCTTCTTCAGTCTAGTTCTTCTTCCCATATACCACATCTATGGTTTGTGTTCCATACCACACCAAGAAGAATTTTATCATAACATTCTTTAAAATGAATAGACTTTATTTTTTAGAATGGTTTAGGTTTACAGGAAAAAAAAAAATGAGCACATGGTACAGAGAGTTCCTATACACATCTTTTCCCTACCCTCTGAACAAAGTTTTCCCCATTAACATAAGGCATTAGTATGGGACATTTGCTAAAATTTATGATTACATAATCATTATTAAATCCATAATTTGCATTAAGGTTCACTCTGTATTCTACAGTTCTAAGCCAATTGTATAGTCTATGGGTTCTGACAAATGAATAATGTCATATATTTATCATTGTAGTATCACCCTAATATTCCTGTGTGAAATGATGTTACCTTGTCTATTTATGTCATATGATTTTTCACTCTGAATTTTATCTTAATAAGTAAATTGCTCGTTTTGTTTCTTTATAACAGAATATTAAATTTGAGCTTTCTTACATTTGTGACTTTTTTTTTTTCTTTTGTCCTTGTATTTTCTGACTCTTGCTGTTCTTAGGTGCCATCAAGTCATAGAGACTCCATGTGATAGTACAAAATTCTGCCTAGTTCTGAGCCATTCTCCCAATCTAACTATGCTTGAACCTGCTGTTGCAGCCACTGTGTCAATCCATCTCATTGAGAGTCTTCACTGACCCTCTGCCTTACCAAGTGTGATATCCTTCTCCAGGGATTGGTCCTTTATGACATGACCAATGTAGGTGAGACAAAGTCTGGTCATTCTTGTGTCTAAGGAACATTCCAACTATACTTCTTCAGGACAGATTTGTTTGTTCTTCTGATAGTCCATAGTATTTTTAGTGTTCTTCATCAACACCACAATTCAAAAGCATCAATTCTTGGGTCTTCCTTATTCATTGTCCAAATTTCACAAGCATATTTTCACTGCTGTTGAGTGGAATCCGACTCATAGCAACCCCTCCTTGGGTTTCCGAGGCATATTAGGATATTGAAAGGACCATGGTTTGTGTTTTACACACCTTAGTCTTCAAAGTGGCATGTTGACTCTTCAACACTTTAAAGAGGTCTTTTGCAGCAGATTTTCCCAGTGCAGCATGACATTTGATTTCTTGACTGCTGCTTCCATGGGTATTGACAATTTCAATCTTTTCTTCATTTATTGTGAGGTTGCTTATTGCTCCAGTTGTAAGGATTTTAATTTTCTTTATGTTGAGGTATAATCCATACTGAAGATTGTAGTCTTTGATCTTCATCAGTAAATGTTTCAAGTCACATTTACACACACACACACACATGTAATCTAGTGGCTTCAGACCTTGTCTAACTTCAAGAGAAAGGATAAAAGTCAAGATCTGCACAAACCTGATTTCTATGAGATGGAAGGAAGACTTATCTCTCTCTCCAACTTTTTCTAACATCAGCTGCCTTCCCCATCACTCTCTACTTTTCCGCTGGGCTCAATAATTTGTTGCAGTTAGCCACACAGAGCTCATGGAATACTCATGATTATGTTATTTATTAAGGAAGTAATAGGCTACATCTTAGATTAGGGTCAACTTGGAGCAATAGGATAGAGCTCAGACAGGCTACGGTTCTTCAACCAGGACAACTTCCAAACAAGATAGTTCTCAGCTTCTTCTTGGCCATGCTAACTAGGCTACCTTTCTCTTAGCCTTCCCTATAGGCTAGCCACCATTTGGGCATACTACCACTTAGCCTACTACCCCAGGCCCGACTAGACCTGGCCTCTGCCCTGTTCATACAAGTGTTACAACTTTTTGGCTCAGCCAACAAGTGCTTGGAGGTACCTCACTTTCCTAGCAAGCTTCCTATCTAAAGGTGTTTAATAATCTCTTATCCATGGGTTGGCATCCCCACTGCAGCCAGGTCACACTGATCTCCTGGTTTCCAATGTCCCTACTGCTGCTCCCATTTCTCTGCTGCTAGGCTCTGCTATGGTTCCCACTGTTTCTCATCTGCTCTGCTCTGCTCCATCTCAAGTGTTATAGTTCTCTCCTGTATATCTAGTAGATACTCAGCACAGGGATCTTGAGTCCAAAGGACACAATTTGCTTCAGGCTGTTCTAGTAAGGTCGCATTTAACTTCTGTGCAATTGGCCCTTATGTGATCCTACTTGTTAATATCAAGTCATGGCCCTCTCACCAGACCAATTCCCTTGGTAAGCCTTAGTCACTTCATATGCATAGTAATCCACCAATTCCCACAAAGTCACTTAATCCTATTGGGTGTTTTTACTTAATCTAATTGAATAGTAGACTAACAAATGACTTAACCAATCAACATGACAGAATTATAAACCCAAGGCCAGAGGGCCATTTAAAAACAGAAACCCATTGCAAGATAGATCGATCGATCGATCGATCGATCAATCGATAGATAGATAGATAGATATACCTGGTGGCACAATGTCTAAGGCATTTGGCTGCTAACTGGGAGGTTAGTTGTTCAAATCCATCAGCTGCTCTGCAGAAGGAAGATGGGACAATCTACTTCTGTAAAGATTTACTGCCTGAGAAACCCAATGGGGGTCACTATGAATCAGAATCAACTTGATGGCAGTATGTGGGATATATATAAACCAAAACCAAACTCACTGTCATCGAGTCAATTCCGACACATAGCAACCCCACAGGATTTCCAAGGCTGTAAATCTTTATAAAAGTAGATTGCCTCATCTTTCGTCTGGTGAGAAGATGGTGATTTTGAACTACCAAGCTTTTGGTTAGCAGCCAAATTCATTAACCACTACACCACCAGAGCTCTCTCTCTATATACTCACATTCATATATATGTATACATACACTCATATATGTGTGTGTGTGTGTGTGTGTATATATATATATATACACTCATATATATGGATATACGCATATGTGTCAGAGCTCTGGTGGCATAGGGTCTAAGGCCAGAAGGCCGGTGGTTCAAACCCACCAGCCACTCCTCAGAAGGAAGGCTGAGCAATCTACTTCCATAGTGATACCTCCTTGGAAACTCAAGGAGGGGTCACTATAAGTTGGATGGAGTTCTGGTGGTGTAGTGGTTAATGTATTTGGCTGCTAAACAAAAGGTTGGTCATACATAATATATGTATATATATAATTTATTAAAATAAGTGTACATGAGTATAATATCTTTTCAATTTACTAATTGTTCAGTTTTCCCTGCTTATCTTACTGCTGTGTCAGTAGAGATTTTTAATATTGCAGAATATAAAGATACCAAACAGTATTGCTGTTCAAGTAAACAGTAAAATTTATATTCAAATTGTATTTTATCATTTTCATTCAAAAAAATTTATCACAAACACTGTTAAAAATTATTTTTAATAAATAAATATTAAAAACTCAATGTCTGATATATTTTCCTTTTCCAGAATTCTTGTCTTTTCCTTGTTTAGCTTAGTTGTAATCATAGCAAAGAGACACTTTTCTTCTTCTTTCACTACTTCATGCTCCTATGTTTGCAGAACAATTTTCATCATTTCACATAATCAAACCATAATTTTAAAACTGAGCAATGAACTGTACAACACAAAGAGTCAGCCTAATGCAAACTATAGAGTTTAGTAAGCAATAATATATCAATATTGTTTCATCAGTTGTAACAAATGCACCAAACTAATGTAAGATGTCAATAACAGAAGAAACTGTGTATAATGGTTAGAGTATATATGGAAACTCTCTGTACTTTCTGTACATTTTTCTGTAAATCTTAAACTGCACTAAAGAACACTGTGCAATAATTTAAAATTTTTTTTAAAAAATCTTAAGAATAGTTTATTAACCCCTCCTTGACTGATGATTATTTCAAATTTGAATTATTTGGTATATAGTCAGGGCAAAAGATATGAGATATTATGTTTCCAATGTGTTAAGTAAAAGAACAAAACTTAAAATTCAGGTCTTCAGAAGCTAAGCTGATAATATTTCTCCAATATCTCTGAAAAATATTTTTATTTCTTGACTATTTTTACTTGAATGTTTTCTTAAAATGAAGTTATCTATCTAAAATTAGTGAGTAAAGCTTAATGTACATTTTTATTGATCATGATGGCTCTGTACTCTTGCTTTGCAAAGTGGTTGAACAAATTTATTATTCCAAAAGTAAGATATATGTTATATTTTGCTGTTTATGTTTATGTTTTCACCAGCATCGAGGTTGTTATGTTTTATTATTGTTAGTTTAGTTAAATAGCATTTTCCAGTACTGCTTTTATTTGCATTGTGTTTACCAAGAAATGAACGTAATAAAATTACATTATTTTAATGATGATCTCTAATTCTGGATTTTCACTAAATCATAATGATGTTTCTCCCACTTAGGCCTATTCTTTGAGTGTTGTATAACTTGAAAAAAATGCTCAATTGTAGTAATGAACACATACAGTCATACACAGAACATCATTAACTCAGAATTTTTTATGTCTATTCCTACAACTTCACAGTAAACATATCCTTTCTTTTCCTACAATTAACTTTATTTTATCCTGTACATGGTATATATTTCTAAGATAATTTGGTTAGTGATATTCTACTACATTTTACTCTGAAATATGTACAATTGTATATCTGCCTAGCTCAGACTTTCCTAAAGAATATTCAGTGTTAACTGTAGTTCTAGAGGATATTAAAACTTATTATGTGTTGATTAAATTGTTCCATAATTAGGAAGTGATGAGTTAAACAAAATAATGGAAGCTTCTATAACAAATATAATCTCACTTTATTTATTTATCCCTTTCTAAGAAAGGGATATAACTTATGAAACTCTAAGAGAGGAATATAGAAGGTGTTGGGCATCCATCCATGAAGGCAGACTCTAAATTAGGAATCAGGGTTTCAGAATCTAAATTAACAGAGAATCCAATAATGCAAAGACTCTCTTACTTCTTTAAATATCCTCTGGCAAATGGATCACTTTTTTTCTAATCTCTTGTTAATTCTCCTATGAATCATATACATCTGACTAATATAAATCATAGAGGGTCAGTGAAAAAGAGGAACAAGACAGATTGATGCAGTGGCTGCAACAGTGGGCTCAAACATCACAAGTATTGTGAGGATGGCACAAGACTGGACATCATTTCATTCTGTTATGCATGAGGTTGCTATGAGTTGTAAGCAACTGACAGCACTTAACAACATTACTTATGTCGTACCTCTATAAATTTTGTGCTCCAATGAGAAGTGGAGAACTGAAAAAAATATATATTTCGTGATGATTCTCCAGGTTCTTTGGAAGTTCTGATTGAGTGGTGTGTAAGAGCAAAAAGAGCATAAGGACAGCATCTTCTGATTTCCTTCACCCTCACAGGGAGGAAACAGCCACCTCCAACAGCCCAAAGCTTATTCCTATGAGGCCAGACATGCCACCAAACTCCAGCCTTTTTTTCTTTTAATTGTGATTTAGGTGAAAGTTTACAGAGCAAATTCACCTTCGGTACAGTAGTTCACAAACACTTTGTCTCATGACATCTACAATTTCCTACAATGCAACAAGTCCCCTGCCACCTCCTCTCCATGTTTACGTCTTCACTGTGTCCCTCCTTCCCATGCACTTCTGCCCCCCAAACAATTTCCCCATGCAAACACAACCACCCTATTCTCCCATGATTGTTCTCTCCAAAGAGTGTATCTACTCATTGTAAATGTTCAGTTCATATGCCTGTGTTTTGTTTGGCTGGAAGCCACAGGAGTGGGTTTAATTCCAGACCTGAAGTGTAGCTATGGGCCATAGTCCCAGTGGTTCCA
>NW_006921612.1:216202-218124 GCF_000298275.1 Orycteropus afer afer
GAGAGACCCATCGGTGCACCTAGATGGCTGCTTGCAAGCTTTTAAAATCCCGGTCACTACTTGCCAAAGTAGGATGTGGAACAATGTTTTCTGTAGTATGTTATGCCAATAAAGTTTGATGTCCCCTGCAACTTTGGTCCCAAGCCCACAGGTCCAACTACTCATACCCAATGGGTAGTTGTCTGTGGCCAAGAAGTGACTACAAACTTGTCCCTTGTCAGCTTTATTATATACCTGGGCATTCTTACAGAACATAGAAATATACTTGTAGAAACATTATCTATCAACCCTATATGTGTCTTAGGTACACTACCCCCTGCACAGACATATCTAACAGTTCAGCCTGTCCATCCATCTATCTACTCATATATCAATGTTTGCCTTCACTGACAACACAGTACTGTATGCAAAAGGGTTCATCTTTGTTGTCTGTACCTCCTCTGCACTCTCCATGTCTTCATCTTCCTCGATATTCATCACTCACATTTGGTATATTACCCTTCCCTTCACCCAAATCAATACTTGTCTCTACCTATCTAACAGTGTTCCCTCCCATTCCCTTCCATCCCTGGTAACCAACAAAGAAAATTTCCTTCCATATATAGACCTTTCCTTGACTCTTTACAGTAACAGACTAAAACAATATTTGTCCTTCTATGACTGGCTTATTTTGCTCAGCATAATGTCCTCCAAGTCCATTCATGTTATGCGGTGCTTTGCTGATTCTACATTTTTCTTTAGGGCTGCATAGTATTCCATTGTGTGTATGTACCATTGTTTGGTTATCCATTCTTCTGTTGATGGGTACCTAGGTTGTCTCCATCTTTTTGCTATTGTACATAGTGCTGCGATGAACATGGGTATGCATTTATCTCTTTTTGTCCTGGCTTTCACTTCTTTAGGATATATACCTAGTAGTGCAATGTCTGGATCAAATGATATTTCTAACTCCATATTTTTAAGGAATCTCCATACTGCTTTCCAGAGTGATTATATCATTTGACAGTACCACTAGCAGTGTATGAGAGTCCCAAACTCTCCACATCCTTGCCATTATTTGTTATTTTCTGTCTTGTTGAACTTTGCTACTAGTGCTGGGGCAAGATGATGTGGTAGTTATGTTTGTGTGTCAACTTGGCTAGGCCTGGTGGGGTAACTGGGCAGCTGGACGTAGTATTCCCCATGAGACTGGTAATCAACTCCATAGTGGAATCTACTGTGAGCAGCTAAGTAGCTGCCTTTGGGTATGTGGTCTGCTTCCTGTACATGAGGAGAAGCTTTGAGAATGTTCTCTAGCCTATGGCCCGCTTGGACCCTGCATGTAGCCATGTCATTGCTCAGCAGCCTGCTATGCTCTGCCGACCTTGGAACTTACAACAGACTTAAGTCAATGGCCTGCCTTGTGGTAACATCAGAACTGTGCCTTTTTACTTGTCAACCTTGGGGTTTCTCAGCCTCAGCAGTTGCCTGAGTGAAGAAAAGCCTCTAGCTCCAGTGGGCCGGGAGCAGGAGGCAGAGCTGGTCCCCAAGTTTGAGGGGCTTTTATTCAGCCCCTAGAGCCTGGCACTTTGAACTTGGACTTAAAGCCTCCAAACTATAAGAATAAACTCCTGTTTGTTAAGGCCATCCCATTTGTGGTATATTCTTGTCAGAACAGCACTAGGTAGCCAGAACAGAAAGTATCTCATTATTCTTTTGATTTCCATCTCTCTAATGGCTAATGAGGAGTTCTGGTAACATAATGCCTAAGGCACTTGACTGCTAACCAGAAGGCTGGCGGTGCAAACCCCCTAGCCACTTCTCGGAAGGAAGGTTGGGCAATCTACTTCCATAGTGATACTGCCTCGGCAACTCAAGGAGGGGTTGCTATGAGTCAGGTCTGGCTCGACAGCACATAACAACAAAAACAATGGCTAATGATG
>NW_006921612.1:219613-227855 GCF_000298275.1 Orycteropus afer afer
CAAATAGGGATAGTTTGAATTCTTCCTTACCAATTTGGATGACTTTGATTTACTCTTCTTGCCTTATTGCCCTGGCTAGGAATTCAACACAATGTTGAATAGAAGTGGTGATAGAAGGCATCCTTGTCTGGTTCCTGTTTGCAAGGGGAATGGTTTCAGTCTTTCTCCATTGAGAATAATGTTGTCTGTTGATTTTGCACACATGCCCTTTATTATGTTGAGGAATGTCCCTTCTATTCCTATTTTGCTGAGAGTTTTGATCAGGAATAGGTGTTGGATTTTATCCAATGCCTTTTCTGCATCAATTGATATGATCATGTGGTTCTTTTCCTTTGTTTTATTTATGTGTTGGATGATGTTGATTGTTTTTCTAATGTTGAGTCATCCTTGTATACCTGGTATGAACCCCACTTGTTCATATTGAATTTTTTTCTTGATATGTTGTTGGAGTCTGTTGGCTAGGATTTGGTTGAAGATTTTTGCATCTATATTCATGAGGGAGTTTGGTCTGTAGTTTTCCTTTTGAGTGATGTCTTTGTCTGGTTTTGGTATCAATGTTATGCTTGCTTCCTAAAATGATTTAGGGAAGATTCCATCTATGGAATCCTATTAGAAAAACATTTTCTATGTTTTGGAATAGTTTGAGGAGGATTGGTGTCGATTCTTGTCTGAATGTTTGGTGGAATTCACAGATTAAACCATCTGGGCCAGGACTTTTTTTGTTGGTAAATTTTTTCTATTGTCTTTCTATTTTCTGTGTCATTGATTTTTCCTCAAATCTTTATTTCCTTTCTTCTGGTGACTGTAAGCTTTTCTTGTTGTTCTTTTTCTAATTGTTGGAAATGTTGATTTAAAGTGTTGATTTTGGCTCTTCTTTTTCAATGTGCACATTTATTGCTATCAATTGCCTCTCATCACTGCTTTTGCTGAGTCCCAAATATTTTAGCATGTGGTATTTCCATTCTCATTTGATTCAAGAATTTTTTTTTCTATTTCAGTTTTTATTTCTTCTATTACCCAGTCATTCTTAAGGAGGGTGTTATTCAATTTACTTGTGCTTGTTCTTTTTCCCTTGATCTTCCTGTTGTTGATTTCTAATTTGATAGCATTGTGATCTAAGAAGATGCTTTGCAGTATTTCAATATTTTTTAAATTTATTTAAGCTTGCTTTATGGCTTAATATATGGTTGGGCTATATATATGGTTAGGCCATATATTGCATTGTTGTTGGTTGAAGTGCTCAGTAGATATATATAGGTCAAATTAGTGGATTGTATTGTTTAGATCTTCTGCATCTTTGTTGAATTTTTTTCCAGTTGTTCTATCTTTCACTGAAAATGATGTATTAAAGTCTCCCATTATGACTGTGGAGTCATCTATCTGCCTTTCCAACTTTTTTAAAGTCTGATTTATGTATTTTGGGGCTCTTACATTGGGTCCAGAATATTTATTATGGTTACATCTTCTTGTTCAATTGTCCCTTTAATCATTATAAAATGTCCTTCCTTGTCTCGTGTGGTGATTTTGGTCTTAAAGTCAATTTTATCAGAAATTAATATTACCACTTCTGCTCTTATTTGGTTGCCATTTTCTTGATAAATATTTTTTCAACCTTAGGAAATAGGTTAAGTTTCTATTCATGGCTTTCACCCAGTGCCTAGGGCCTGGCACTTTGAACTTGGACTTAAATCCTCCAAACTTTAAGGGAATAAATTCCTGTTTCTTCAATCCATCCCATTTGCGGTGTTTTCTTGTCAGAGCAGCACTAAGTGATCCTTTTATTTGTTGAAGAGGCTCTGTGTAGTTTGTCTGACTACTCCTCCATCTTACCAGAACTCCTCAACCTCCAGCCTTTTTACCAACTCTGACACCATCCATCTCTCCCATAGCACTCACCTTCTCTGCTGGATTTGATGATTCATTCTGATGGCCACACAGAAATCATGGACAATACTCATGATTATGGGGTTTATTAGAGAAATTACAAGCTACAGCTCAGCTTTAGGAACACTCTCACAACACAGTTCTTTGATCAAGACAATTTCCCCTCTGCTATGCACCTCAGACCCGCCTCTCTGGTCCTTGGACTCTTGGCCTAGCCTCTGCTCCCACAAGTGCTACAAAGCTCTTTTGGTTCAGCCAATAGGTACACCTAGGTACACCCCACTCCATTAACAAGCCTCCTGCCCTAAAGACACTCAGCTCTCCTCCTCCATGTGCTGGCAAGTCTGCTGCTCTGTCTCGTGCCTCTTGGTTTCTCAGCTGATAGCCTTGGTCATTTCAGCCTGTCACCCCAGCCTGGCACCTCTGCCAAGAATGTCCAGCATAGGGATCTTGGGTTCAAGGACATGTTCCACTCCATTTACAGTTCTTAATGGCAGTGAGATCCCCCTTCTGTCTTTAGGAAGGTCCATTTTAAGTCTATCAGCATAGCAAAATTAACTAATCCTCACATTAGAGTTCCATACACCTTATTTACATGGTTTCACTCAGTAATCTGGTGGGAGAATAGAATAGCCATACCAAGTAATTCACTGTGTCACAATAAGTGATGCCAGAGAAACCCTAAATCCTAATCAAACAAACTAATTAGGACAGTATAGCCTGAGCAGAGAGCTCTGAGTGGCATAAATTGTTAAGCACTGAACTACCACCTAAAAGTTTGGAAATCACACTCATCCAGAGTACCCCAAAAGGAAAGCTTGGCAATATGCTTCCAAAAGGTCACAACCTTGAAAACCCCATGGAATAATTCTACTTTGCATATAGGGGCTCACTATGGGTCAGAACAGACTCCTTTGCAACTAACAACAGCAGCAGCTTTACCACATAGTTGTTTAGAAGCAAGCTATAGAATGCTTACAAATCAAGTACTCAAAGAAAACAAAGCCAGAGGGTGGCTTCAGGGCAATGTATCTTCTATTCATTCCCTTTCAGAAAAGGCAGGTATACTTTAAAATTTCAGGCAGTAGGTTAGACACTATAGCTAGATTTTTTTATCCTTATATCCAAGACAATATTTTAGCATAACCTTCTCATTATAATGAGGGTGTTCCACAAAAGAGGCTCAAAGCATTTCTGCTAAAATCAAATTTCAATAATAATCCATTCATTAGGGTCCTAAAGTCATTGTGTATCACAAATAGTTTGTAGTGTCCTACTAAACTAAAGGTTGACTGCTCAAATCTACTCAGTGACATCACAAAAGAAAGACCCATCAACCTGCTTCTGTAACAATTACAGGCAAGAAAATTCCATGGAGCCTTTTTACTCTGTAACACATGGGGTCTCAGTGAGTTGGAATTGACTCTATGGCAATGGGTTCACTCAGCAAAAAGTATGAGGCCCAAAGTACAAAGTATTTGTAGTCTCCCATGACAACTTGGCAAAATAAATTTGGTTGTTGATGATAGGTGATGTCAAGTCAGTTCAACTTATAGTGATCTTATATACAACAGAACACTGCCTGGTCCTGTGCCAGTTTCACAATTGTTGCCATGATTGAGCCCATCTTCACAGCCACTATGCCAATCTATCTCATTGAGAGTCTTCCCTTTTCAGTTGATCTTCTACCCAGCATGGTATCTTTCTCCAGGAACTGATCCCTTCTGATATGACCAAAGTACTCGACACAAAGTCTAACCATTATGTCTCCTAAGGAGCATTCTGACTGTACTTCCAAGAAAGATTTTTCATTCTTCTAGTAGTCCATGATATACTCAAAATTCTTCATGATATATTCAAAATACTGCAATCAAACTACATCAGTTTCTCTATGATCTTCCTTATTCATTGTCCAGTTCTCACAACCGTCTAAGACGATGAAAAGTACCATGGCTCGGGACAGACACACCTGAGTATTCACAGTGACATCTTTGTTCTTAAATACATTAAAGAGGTCTTTTGCAGTAGATTTGCCAAACACACTAAGTCCTTTAATTTATTGACTGGGCATCCATAAGTGTTGACTGTGGATACAAGTACAATGAAATCCTTGACCACTTCAATATTTTCTCCATTTATCGTGATGTGGTTTATTGGTGCAGTTGAGGGGATTTTTTGTTTTCTTTATGTTGTTTACTGAAAGCTGTAGTCTTTGATTTCATCAGTAAGTGCTTCAAGTCTTCTTCACTTTCAGCAAGGAAGATTTTGTCATCGCCTATCACAAATTGTTAATGAGTCTTCTCCCAATTATGATGCCAAGTTCTTCTTCATATAGTCTAACTTCTAAGATTACTAACTCATTACATTCATCTGATTGAATAAGTATGGTGAAAGAATACAACCCTGATTAACACATTTCCTGATTTTAAACCATGCACTATCCCCTTGTTCTGCCTGAATGATTGCATTTTTGTCTATGTACATGTTCCAAATGAGCACAATTATATATTCTGGAATTCCCATCCTTTGCAGTGTTATTATGATCTACATAGTCAAATTCCTTTGCATAGTCAATAAAACACAGGTAACCAACTTTCTGGTAGTCTTTGCTTTTCATCAAGATCCATCTGACATCAGCAATGATATCTCTCATTCCATGCCCTCTTCTGAATCCACCTTGAATATCTGGCAGTTCTCTGTCCATGTACTGCTGCAACTATTTTTAAATTGTCTTCAGCAAAAGTTTACTTGTGTGTCATTGTAATAATATTTTTTGATAATGTCCACATTCTCTCATATTACTTTTCTTTTGTATTTGCATAGATATGGATCTCTTCCAGTTGGTTGGCCAGGTAGCTGTCTTCCAAATTTCTTAGCAGAAATGAATGAGAACCTCCAGTGCTGCATCGATTTGTTAAAATATCTCAGTGGGTATTCTGTCAATGCCTAGAGTCTTATTTTTTGCCAATTTCTTCCATTCAGTTTGGACTTCCTCTTTAATATCATTGGTTCTTGATCATATCCTACCTCCTGAAATGGCTGAAAATTAATCAATTATTTTTGGCACAGTAATTGTTTTCTATTCCTTCCTTTTTTTGATGCTTCCCGCACCATTCGATATTTTGCCCATAGAATCCTTCAGTATTGCAACATAAAGCTTGAATTTTTTCTTCAGTTCTTTAAGCTTGAGAAATGCTAAGCATGTTCTTCCCATTTGATTTGCCAGCTCCAGGTCTTTGCACATTTCATTTTAATACTTTGTCTTCTCAAGCTGTCCTTTGAAATCTTCTGTTTAGCTCTTTTACTTCATTTCTTCCACTTGCTTTAACTATTCTCCATTCAATAGCAAGTTTCAGAGTCTCTTTTGATGATAACTTTTTTCCCTGACTTTTTAATGACCTTTTGCTTTCGTTATGCATGATGTCCTTGATGTCATCCCACAACTTGTCTGATATTTGGTCACAGATGTTCAATGCATTATATCTATTTTTGAGATGGTCTCTAAATTCAGGTCAGATGTACTTAAGGTCTTATTTTGGCTCTTGAGAACTTGTTTTAATTTTCTTCAGCTTCAACTTCAACATGTATATAAGCAGTTAATAGTCTGTTCTATAGTCGGCCCCTGGCCTTGTTCTGATTGATGATGTAGTTTCTTTATTGTCTCCTTCCACAGATGTAGACAACTTAATTCCTGTGTATTTCATCTAGTGAGATCCACATGTATAGTCACTGTTATATTGTTTCCAAAAGGTATTTATAAAGAATATGTCATTGATTGGCATTCTCTTTTTACATATTTACACATGTTTTTTACATATTTACACATGTAGAGACTGAACATCAGAATATTGAAATATTGCACCCATGGTTATACAGCTAGTGGTCAGCAGAGCATAGCTATGATTCTTCCAAGCCCATCATTCTTATGTTGAACATCTCTTTATCCAGTACTGATGTGCAGGTAGTCTGTTAACTGAAGAGGTCCCACAAATTTGTCACTGTTAGTAAACCTTTCTATTCTTTTTCTTTCAGAAGCAAGTAAAAATTTGATACATTTAAAAAAAAAAAAGAAGAACCCCTGGAAGGTAAATATATATACACTATACCTTTTGTAGTTTTCCTCCTAAGAGATTCTCATTTAATACAGAAAATTAAACTAAAATGTTGAAAGGGACTTAAATGTCTAGACAGATACAAAGATAGTCAAAGTATATGGAAAACAGTATTAATGACATCTCTAAGATAAGAGAGAAAATTCCTTGAATCCTTCTCCTTGTCTGAAGTTCAATTTCTCTATCCTGTGAAACCCAAGGATTCAAACAAATGATCTTTGTATTAGTCAATATTCTCCTGTCTTAGAACAACATACCCATATCAAAGTAAAATAGATAATAAAAACCTAAAAAATATATTGATGGATGATAAATGAGTCATAGAGAGAGATAGAAACATATGCAGATGATAGATAGATAGATAGATAGATAGATAGACAGACAACAATAATAAAAATAGATCCATTTAATCATACTATGGAGAAGTGGCATAGGATTTGATTCAGGGTCAACTAGATCCAGAGATTCATAAAGTATCTTCTTGCTGGTTCTCTCATATCTCAGAATCTTGACTTCTACCTGTGTGTTAACTCATTCTTTATGACTTCTTCATGAGAAATAAACATGTAGCAGTAGCAAATCAAGTTTACTGTTCAAAGACTGTTGTTGTTGCTGTTGTCATGTGCCATCGAATCGGACCTGACACTACGGAAGTAGATTGCCCCATCTTCTTTCCAAGGAGTGGATGGTGGGTTTGAACTGCCAGCCTTCTGGTTAGCAGTCAAGTGCCTTAGCCACTATGCTACCAGAGCTGTAGTCAAGGTAAAAGGAATGGCTACCCTTTCTTGACCAGTTCTGAAATTCCATTGAATAGGTGAATCATATTGACACAGAGAATGCAACAATAAGCAGTAGTGTGGTTAGTCCACCACATTTTCATGCTTCACTTGTAAATAACATGTTAGTCTTTATTTTTATCTTTTTGCTCCTTACTCTCTTGACTTAGGAATATGCAGAGATCTCTAGAAAATGTGCACCTTTAGAATGCAACTTATTTTAAAGTAATTAGTAGAACCTTGCTGAACAATTTGAAAATAATAATTAAGTAAATGAATGAAATTTCTTATAATAAATGGCTTGAAGCAACTTGGGACATTCTTTATAACATTTTTTCCTTGGGAGTTATGGTAGCATAGTGCCTAAGGCACCTGACTGCTCACCAGAAGGCTGGCAGTTCAAACCCACCAGACACTCCTCAGACAGAAGGTTGGGCAATCCTACTTCCATAGTGATACTGCCTCAGAAACCCAAGGAGGGGTCACTATGAGTTGGGGCCGACTCGACGGCAAACAACAACAACAACAACAACAGTGAAGGTAGACACTATAATGCCCACCTCAAAGATGTCCACACTCTAACTTCTGGAATCTGTGAATATATTATATTACATGATAAAAGGAACTTCACAAATGGAATTAACTCTACAGACATTAAAACAGGGATTATCCTGGATTAGCAGGGAGGGACAAATCTAATCATATGGGACCTAAATATTGGAAGAAGGAGACGGTAGTATTGTTCAGACTGACTGATAATGGAAAAAAAGAGGGAGGAGAGATTTGAAGTGTTGAAGACATTCAGCTCTCCAATTGTTGGTTTTAAAGATGTAGGGAAAAGTCATAAATTAAAGCATGCAGGCTGCCTCTCGAACATGAGAACTACCCTCAGTTGAAACCAGTAACCAATAAAGGGACTTTAGTCCTACAATTCTGCCAACAACCTGAATGAGCAAAAAAACAGATACTCCCTTAGGGCCTTCAGAAAGCAATGCAGTCTGGCAGAAACTGATTTTAGCCTGAGAAAGAGCCCTGGTGACATAGTGGTTAAAGCACTTAGCTGCTAACCAAATGGTTGGTGGTTTGAGCCCATTAGCCATTCCACATCAGAAAGATGTGGCAATCTGCTTCCATAAAAATTACAGCATTGTAAACACTAGGGACATATCTATTCTGTCCTACGAGGTCACTATAAGTCAGAAACAACTCAAAGGCAGTGGGTTTGTTTGTTCAGTCAGAGATCTGTGTTGGACTTTGTACCTAAAAGACAACAAGAAAATAAATTTGTGTTATGTTGAATCACTAAGTTTTTGATAACTTGATACAGTAATAATATAGAACTAATAAACAAACCAAATACTGCCTTTGAATTGATTTCAGCTCATAGCGACCACCATTGGGTTTCCAAGGTTCTAAATCTTTAAGGAAGCAGATTATTTCATCTTTCTTCTTTGGGGCAGCTGGTGGGTT
>NW_006921612.1:228411-230703 GCF_000298275.1 Orycteropus afer afer
TCCATGGTCTATAAGAAAAAATTGTATGCACCTTATCTACTCACACAACACAGACTCTAAAAGAACAATATTAGATACCAGTGAGAGTCATTAGCCAATATCCCCAAGAGAAGTATGGGGCGGCTTCCTGAGCTGGCTTGACTATACTCCTTTCTGGCCTCATTGACACCTTTCTAAGTTGGCCATGATATCCATGTCCCTCACCAATAGTTCTTTAACACTCTACATTGCACTTCACTGACTTTTTACTAATCTCAAATGTCCCTGGTCTTTGTTTATAATTCTGCTTCAAAGAAAAATTTTATCAAATAATTTATTTCTATAATTTTCTTACTCGAATTGATCCTGCAAAATACTGGCTGTCTGTTTTACTTGTTAGCCTGAGGGATGGAGATGTGATGCTGTAAATTTATCTCTAACCTGAGTGTCACTTGTAGAAATTCTCTTTGACAGCTGCATTTTCACTAACTGCATTTTCTCACTCTGCTAAGCCAGTGGTTAAAGCATTTTAAGCCTTTTTTTAGACTTCTAGTTCTGACAAGATGGCAGATAAAGATAATGCAAAAGATAAGAAAAAAAATGAAAGAATCTTATAAACTTCCCCACTAAAACTTATAAAGACAGATTAAAATGTATTTTATTGTTGTTTTATAATATATATTACAGCTCTCAAAATTGAAAGAGGAAAAAAAAAATCAGATACCAGCAGGCAATAAGGACTCGAACACTAGAGTTTAATGCATACAAAGAGATAATACACCTGACATGGAGTGTGTTTATTAAACCCAGAGACGTAGAGCTGTGAGTAGCAATGCCCCTATTAGACCTAGAGATGAGACCTTGGGCCAGAGAATTCCAAGTGATACCACTGCCTGTGGTCTTCAAATAGCTTACCATTTGTGAAAAGTAAGTCACAAAGCAAATCATCCCAGTGTCCCAAATTGCAACCAAGAAAGCTTATCTATCTCTATTAGTACCTCATGTGAGTTTAAACTCTTAAGTTTATGTCACCCAAGTCATCAGATAGAAATAAATATAAATGATTCTCAAAATACCTTGACAATCAGGCTATGTAGGATTTCTCACATGGTACTGAGGAATAGGGAGAGGAAAGGTCTCCTGCTGACTTTGAATTCACAGCAAAATATATAAAGTGCATGAGGAAATAACCCATCTCCAAACTACAATGCAGTAGACACAATATGTGAGTATTAAAACCCTGGGAGCATTAAATAATAAAAGAATAAATTAGAAAATAAATATTTAAAACAAGACCAGGTAATCAATACAGTAAGGAAAAAATAATAACAATAAAGATACTGTTAAGGACTGAGTTGTGTCCCCAGAAAGATAAGTTGAAGTTATAACTCCTGTACCTGTGAATGTGACTTGGTTTGTAAATATTGTTTTTCTTTTCTTATCAGTTAAACTAAATGGGGTCATACCAGAGTATGGTGGGTCTTAATACAGATTCCTTCTGAGTTGTGACTTATAGAAGAAGAGAATAAATACAGAAATAGGGTCACAAGGGGAAGACAGCCTGTGAGTATCCATCTATAAGCTAAGGAATACCAAAAAATGTGCAAGGCCACTGAAAGGGGAGAGACAAAATATCTTCCCCTAAAGCAAACGGAGAAGTGATTTAACCCTGAATTCAGAATTTTAGCTTCCAGAACTATGAGAAAATAAATTTCTGTTCTTTTAAACTACCCATTTTGTTATAGTAGCCTTACAAAACTAAGATGGATACCACAAAAACAAAGAACAGGAAGATTAGAAAAATAGAAAAATAGAATTTCTAAAAGTAAAAATTTTAATTATTGAAATAAAAAATTCAGAGGACAGACAAAACACAAATTAGATTCAACAAAATAAGGAAGTACTACAATGAAAATTAGATTTGATTAAATTGTCTAGACTAAAGCATGGAGCAATAAAAAAATGTTAAGTATAAATGACTGCTAACCAGAAGGCTGGTGGTTCAAACCCACCATCCGCTCCTCAGAAGGAAGGTTGGGCGATCTACTTCAGTAGTGATACCACCTCTGAAACCCAAGGAGAGGTCACTATGAGTCGGATCCAACTTGATGGTATTGAGGGTTTTTTAAGAAGTATAAATGAGGATAGTATAAATAGTGGCATAGTTGTTAAAGCATTTGACTGCCAAAAAAAAGGTCAGGAGTTCTAACCCACAAGTCACTCCATAGGATAAAGATGAGGCAGTAGGCTTGAATGAAGATTTATAGCCTTAGAAATCCTATGGGGCAGTTCTACCCTCTCCTGTAGGTTTGC
>NW_006921612.1:232778-237006 GCF_000298275.1 Orycteropus afer afer
TATATCACATGTAAGTAAAATTTTGCTGAAGATGATTCAAAAATGGTTACAGCTGTATATTGACAGGGAACTGCCAGAAATTCAAGCTGGATTCAGAAGAAGACATAGAATGAGGGGGTATCATCACTAATGTCAGATGGATCTTGGCTGAAAGCAAAGACTGCAAGAAAGGTGTTTACCTGTGTTTTATTAACTATGCAAAATTTTTTGACTGTGTGGATCATAACAAATTATAGATAGCATTGCAAATAATGGGAATTCCAGAACACTTAATTGTGCTCATGAAAAACTTGTACATAGACCAAGAGGCAGTCATTCAAACAGAACAAGGGGATACTGCATGGTTTAAAATCAGAAGAGGTATGAGCCAGGGTTGTATCATTCACCATATATATTCAACCTGAATAAGCAATACAAGAAGCTGGACTATGTGAAGAGGCTCATGGCATCAGGATTGGAAGAAGACTCATTAGCAATCTTTGATATGCAGATGACATAACATTGCTTTCTGAAAGTGAAGAATGCTTGAAGCACTTACTGATGAAGATCAAACCCTACAGTCTGCAGTATGGATTACACCTCAAAATAAGGAGAACAAAATTCCTCACAACTAGACCAATTAGCAACTTCATGGCAAATAGAGAAAAGATTGAAATTATCAATGACTTTATTTTGCTTAGACCTACAATCAACTCCCATGGAAGCAGCAGTCAAAAAATCACAACATCTTGGTTGAGCGGGCACAAAAATGTGGATCAAAACTCAAAATCTTATAAAAGATCATACTTGCCAGTCTTCTAGAGACTGGTGAAACCCCTAAGACTATGGCCCTGAGTCATCCTTTGGAGATGGATTTGAACTCACTTCAGTGGCTTGACTCTCAGTTAAACAACAGACAGTTCTGCAAGCTGAAGACCTATAAGAGGGAGATGTATTCTTTAGAACAATCACCCATGGGAGATCAGAAGGGCAGCATTTGCACAGGAAGAAAAAGGTAGGCAGGCAAGAATACATAGGCAAGAAAGGTAACTGCAGGGAGGAAATGGAAAGAGAGCTGTTACACTGTGGGGAATGTAAACAGTGTAACAAAACAAAGTGTACATGAACTGTGGGATGCAAAATGAATCTGTTTTGTAAGTTTCACTCAAATCACAATAAAATTTTAAAATAAAACATATCACATTGGGTAAATTATGTCACAAAATATCTCTTTAAAATAGTAAAGAGCAAAGATAACACTTTGAAGAGTAAGATGTACTTGACCCAAGCCATAGTATTTTCTATAGAATCATATGAATGTGAGAACTGGACAATGAATAAAGAACACAGTAGAATTAATATATTTCAGTTGCTGTTGGAAGATATTGATTGTACCATGAACTGCTAGAAGAACAAACAAATCTGTCTTGGAGGAAATACATTTGGAATGCTACTTAGGAGGAGGAATGACTAGACTTCATCTCTCATGTTTTGGTCATATTGTCTAAATGGACCAGCCCCTGGAGAAGGATGTCATGCTTAGTAAAGTAGAGTATCAGTGTAAAAGGAAAAGACCCTTAAGGAGATAGATTTACACAATGGCTGTGATGACGGGCTCAAGAATGACAATGATTCTGAGTAGGGCACAGGACCAGGCAGTGTTTCCTTCTGTTGAACATAAAGTTGCAATGAGTTGGAACCAACTTGATAGCATCTCACAACAACAACAACCCCACATGTATATCTTCTTGCCTGAAGAATATGTTAATGAACAGAAAATGGTAAGTCCAAATATCAGGGGGGGAAAGCCATTGTTTCCCACTCCCCCTAAAAAGAGTTTCCAATCTTCTTATAAAAATATTGAAAGGAATAGAAGCCACCTCTTATGTCCTACTTGTAATACATCAATAAGATTCACATCCCTACAGCTGGGCTTGGTTGTTATGGGAAAGTTTAGATTCAGTAAAACATTAGTGCAAAAGAAAGATGACAAAGGAGATAATGTGCCCATTCTGTGCAGGTATAATTTTATAGATCTTTCAATTGTGTTAATTCTCCAAACATGTAAGAGACCGCAAAGATCCCCACATGTCTTATAATCTTTGCCGAGATATTATAAAGAAAGAATCATTTATGCATTTAACTTTTTAAAAGTGGAATGATAATACTAAAAATAAATGACTGGTTTTGTTCCAAACCCATTAACCAAGGTGTGAAAATGCAAACAGTGATTATCTTTGTGTGTTATTTAATATTACAAAGCACTGTGCTAACTCTCTGAAGAGAAATAGCATCTCCCTGAGATAGATAGGGGAAGAGAGAAGGAAGAAAATTGATTTTCTCCTTTTCTCTCTTCAAAAGAGGTAAACCACCTATTTAACAAAGAGTTTCTATCCAAAATATATAAGGAATTCTTAAAACTCATTAATGAAAAACAAAATCCCATTTATTTTTGTTAGTTTCCATGGACTTGGCTCTGATTCATGCAACCTAACATTTAACAGAAGAAAAAGTTGCCCAGTCCTGCACCATTTCCATGACAGTTGGTATGTCTGAGCCCATTGCTGTGGTTATCAAGTCAATCCATATTATTGAAGATATCACTCATTTCCACTGACCCTCTCTATTTTACTGAATATTATGTCCTTTTCTAGAGATTAGTCTTTCCTTAGAAAATGGGCAGAAGATATGAACATACAAATCATCAAGGATCTATGCATGGCAAGTAGACATGAAAAAATTTTAAACAACACTAGCCACAATAAAAATACAAAGTAAAGACAAAATGCAATATTGCTACATATCAATCAAAACACCTACAACACCAAATGCTACCTGTGATTGGAGAAACTGAAACTCTCATTCATTGCTTGTGGGAAATTAAAATGGAACAGCTGCTATGAAAAATACTCTAACAGTTTTTCAGTTTTGTTTTTAATTTTTTTTTTTTTTTAAATTTGTGCAGTGTTCCCTCCTCTCCCTTCCCACCCCTGGTAATCAACAAAGAGTTTCCTTCCATACATAAACCTTTCCTTGACTTTTTACAATAATGAACAAAAACAATATTTGTCCTTCTGTGATTGACTTATTTCACTCAGCATGATGTCCTCCAAGTTCATCTACATTATGTGGTGTTTTGCTGATTCTACATTATTTTTTAGGGTTGCATAGGATTCCATTGTATGTATGTACCATAGCTTGGTTATCCGTTCTTCTGTTGGTGGACACCTAAGTTGTTTCTATCTTTTTGCTATTGTAGATAGTACTGCAATGAACATGGGTGTGTATATATCTGTTCTTGTCCTGGCTTTCTCTTCTTTAGGATATGTACCTAATAATGGGTGAAATCCATATTTGTACTCATTCCAAAGAGAGGTGATCCTACGGAATGTGGAAATTATCAAACAATATCCTTAATATGATATGACATAAAATCTTACTGAAGATAATTTAAAAAGTGTTGTAGGAGTATACTGACAGAGAGCTTCCAAAAATGCAAGCTGGATTCAGAAGAGCATGTCAAATGGTAGATATAATTGTTGATGTCAAATGGACCTTAGCTGAAAACAAAGAATACCAGAAAAAAATGTTTATGTTTTATTGAGTATGCAAAAGCATTCTATTGTATGGATCATCAACAAATTATGGATAACATTAAGAAGAATGAGAATTCCAGAACACTTGATTGTACTCGGAAGGAATCTGTACATAGAACAGGAAGCTGTTGTTTGAACAGAAAAAAAGCAACACTGCATGGTTTAAAATCAAGAAGGGAGTGCATCAGGTTCTATCCTTTCACCACACTTAATCAATTTGTATGCTGAACAAATAATCCAATAAACTGGATTATATGAAGAAGAACATTGTATCAGGATTAGAGGAAGACTCATTAACAACCTCCAATACACTGACAACACAACTTTGCTTGCTGAAAGTGAGGATGGCTTGAAGCACTTACTGATGAAGATTAAAGACTACACTCTGCAGTATGGATTACACCTCAATATAAAGAAAACAAAAATCTTCACACTGGACAAACAAGGAACATCAAAATAATTGGAGAAAAGACTGAAGTTGTCAAAGGCTTCATATTACTTGGTTCTATAAGAGAAGATGGCATGAATACACAGAGTCACTGTACCAAAAAGAACTGATTGATCTTCATCCATTTCAGGAAGTGGCATATGATCTAGAACCAATGGTAATGAAGGAAGAAGTCAAAGCTGCACTGAAAGAACTGGCGAAGAAC
>NW_006921612.1:238346-238943 GCF_000298275.1 Orycteropus afer afer
GCGGGATCGGGCAGTTTTTCGTTCTGCTGTGCATGGGGTCGCTGTGAGTCGGAAATGACTTGATGGCACTTAACAACAACAACAACAATAATTAGCTCCAATGGAAGCAGCAATCAAGACGTCTGATGACATATTGCATTAGGCAAATCTACAAAAGGTCTCTTTAGAGTGCTGAAGAGCAAAGATGTCTCCTTGAAGACTAAGGTGTGCCCAACCCAAGCCATGGTATTTTCAATCACCTCTTATGCATGTAAGAGCTGGACAATGATTAAGGAAGACTGGAGAAAAGTCGATGCTTTTGAATTGTGGTGTTGGAGAAGAATGCTAAGAGTACCATGGTTGGCTAAAAGGACAAACAAATCTATTCAGGAAAGAGTGCAGCCAGAATGCTCCTTGGAAGCGAGAATGGGCAGACTTCATCTCAGTTACTTTGGTCATGTTGTCAGAAGGAACCATTCCCTGGAGAAGGATATCATGCTTGGTAAAGTGGAGGGACAATGAAAAAGGGGCAGGATCTCAACGAGATGAATTGACAAGTGGCTGCAACAATGGGCTCAGGTATAGCAAAGATCATGGTTCTGGCACAGGACCCAGCAA
>NW_006921612.1:240193-243689 GCF_000298275.1 Orycteropus afer afer
GACTCAACTGCACCTAACAACAACAACATATGCAACAACTTACCTGGATGTCAGAGTACCATGCTAAAGTTGAAGACTTTATGACTCAATTTGTGTATTATTGTTATTAGTTGCTGTTGAGTCTACTCCAATTCATGTTGACCCCATGAGTAGAACTTCTTGGAAGCAAACTGCTAGGCCTGTCTTCTGACATGCCTCTGGATTAGTTCAAATAACCAACATTTTGGCCAGTAGTGAAGTTATTAGCTGTTGCACACTGGAGAACAGAGAAGAGTCCTGGTGTAAAGCATGTGTCACTTAGTCACATGCCAAGTGCTTAACAGATAACATGAGGGAAATTTTTGTGGTAATGGAAAAATTATCTATCTTGATTGTCATGATGATTACAGAAATTTCTATATGTTATATAATAGTATACAAAAATATACATACACACTTAAGTTTATGTAAAATTGATAAATTCTGGTTGGTGGACTGAATCAATGTTTATTTCCCAGTTTCTTGATTTTTATATTGTGCTATAATTATTCATGATGATGCCACTAAGCAAAACTGGGAAGGGGTATACATGATGAATCAATTATTTTAAAATTTCCAGGGAATCAATAATTGCTTCATAATAAAAAGTTAAAAAGAAAATAGAGATGTATACTTTAAGGAGCTCTGGTGGCACAGTGGTTAAGGCATTCGGTGAGCAATTCAAACCCACCAGCCACTCCAGGGGAGAAAGATGAAGCAGTCTGCTTCCATAAAGATTACCCCCTTGGAAACCCTATGGAGCAATTCTACTCTGACCTATAGGGATGATGTGAGTCAGAATTAACTCAATAGCAGTGGGTGAGTCAGATGTATGCTTTGTTTGCTGATTTGAGTGTTAGGCCTTTTTCTTGTTCAGTAGTTTTTCATATGAAACATGTAGGTGGCCATAAAACCAAATACTGATGTTATTAAAATATACGTAGTGTGACCTCTCCATCAAAAGTAGTCTTTGCATGAGGAAAGTCACGTTGTTTTTTATTCTCCTCCCATCATTCAGACAATCATTTTTATTCCAACCCACACTCTCAGTTGAATGATGGTATGCACTCCATCATTTGCAGGAGGTTATTGATGCAATCTCACACTGGTTTTCAGTTGAGGAAACATTAGGCATTTTTTCCACAACTAGAAGCTCATTAGAGCCATTTTGAGGTTAACCCAACCAATGCTCCACGGTCCATGCAACTGTTGTTAAGGCTTCAAGTTTCAAGTTAATTTCTTTGTCTTACTAACATTTTACCAAAGCAGTAAGTACTGCTGCTTAGGTCTTATTATTGCTAGCAGGATGACGGTAAAGTAGAGGCTGATTATCCCACCCACCACTGTTCTGAAAAATACCTACCATTCTCAAAGTCTTTTAAGATAACAGGGTCAGACAATTATTCCCAAAGAGACTACATGCTTTCCAATCTCCATTGTCTATCGTCTACTGGTAAGTGCTGAGATAAATAAGAACAAGTTTAAGATGTAGACCTAAGATAAAAGGTCTATATTACCTTTCACAGTGTTCTTTTTCAATTCTGAATTGCTAGAGCTCTGGTAGCATAGTGCTTAAAGCATCTGACTGCTAACCAGAAGGCTGGCAGTTCAAACCCACCAGCCACTCCTCAGAAGGAAGATGGGGTAATCTACTTCCATAGTGATACTGCCTTGGAAACCCAAGGAGGGGTGGCTATGAGTCGGGTCCGACTTGACAGCACATAACAACAACAACAAAAAAAAAAAGTGAAAAACATATGTTCTCTGTGGAATCTGGTGGCTTTCTGGAGAATTATGTTTCTATTTATAAACCAGAAAGATAGAACCAACCTACTTCTGAAAATTCTGGGCTACTTGAGCTTCCTTAACCTGGCAAGCAAATGAGATTAAGAACTCATTATCCATTAGGTTATAGATGAATCACGTGGTCTCAGATAATCTAAGGTCTGCTACTGGTTCACTTACTCTTGAGCAAGTTAATTTATCTATTTACCTTATTTAGTTATCTCATATGTGAAATAAAATTAATAGTAGTACCTGTTATCGTGGTTGTTATTGTGTGCCATCGAGTCAGACCTGACTCATAGAGACCTCTGCTTGGGTTTTGGAGACAGTATCACTATGGAAGTAGATTGCCAAATCTTCCTTCTGAGGAGTGGCTGGTGGGTTTGAACCACCAGTCTTCTGGTTAGCAGTTAAGTGCCTTAGGCACTATGCTACCAGAACTCCTACTTCTTAAATATTAGGAGCATTTCACTGTGCTCCACAATTTGCATACACCAGCATTAAACAGGAAGGCTGTAGTCTTTGGTCTTCATCAAGAAGTGTTTCAAGTCTTCACTTTCAGCAACCAAGGTTGTGTCATCTGAATATCACAGGTTGTTAACAAGTCTTCCTCTATTCCTGATGTCATGATCTTCTTCAAATAGTTTTTGGATTATTTGATCTACATACAGATTAAATGAGTATTTTGAAAGGATATAATCCTGATGCACAGCTTTCCTGATTTTAAACCACACAATATCTCCTTGTTCTGTTCAAATAACTGTCTAAGTTTAGGTTCCTCATGAGCATAATGAAATGTTCTAGGATTCCCATTCTTCTCAGTGTTGCCCATAATTTGTTATGATCCACACAGTTGAATGCCTTTGCATAGTTAATAAAACACAAGAAAACATCTTTCTTGTATTCTTTGCTTTCGACAAAGATCCATCTGACGTCAGCAATGATATCCCTAGTTCCATGCTCTCTTCTGAATCCAGCTTGAATTTCAGGCAGTCCTCTATCAATGTACTACAGTGGCCATTTTTTAATTATCTTCAGCAAAATTTTACTTGCATGTCATATTAATGATCTGGATTGATAATTTCTGCATTCTGTTGCATCATCTTTCTCTGGGATGGGCACAAATATGATCTCTTACAGAGATGGTCCCAAGCCCACAGTTGGCCAAGTATGTCATCCAAAAGTCTTAGCATAAAAAAGTGAGCACCTCTAGTACTACATCCATTTCTTGAAACATCTCAGCAGCTATTCTGACAATCCAGGAACCTTGTTTTTCACCAATGTCTTCAGTGAAGTTTGGACTTCTTCATTAAACATCATCATATCTTGATCATATGCTACCTCCTGAAATGTTTGAATGTCAGCTAATTATTTTTGGTACAGTGACTCTGTGTATTCCTTCTTCCATCTTCTTTTTATGTTTCCTGGATCATTCAATATTTTGCCCATAAAATCCTTCAATATTGCTTGAGACTTGATTTTTTCCTTCAGTTCTTTCAGCATGAGTAATGGCAAGCATGTTCTTCCCCCTTGTTATTGCAATTCCATGTCTCTTGACATTACATTATAATATGTTACTTTGTCATCTCAAGCTACCTTTTGAAATCTTCTGTTCACCTCTTTTATTTCATCATTTCTTCCATTCACTTTAGCTTCTTTCCACTCAAGAGCAATTTTCAATATCCTCTGACAT
>NW_006921612.1:245011-265203 GCF_000298275.1 Orycteropus afer afer
GCTGTGGCCAAGAAGTGACTACAACCTTGTCCCTATTCAGCTCTACTATACACCTTGGAATTCTTACAGAACATACAAATAGTTTATGGTCACTGGTTTTTGATTCATCATATTTATTCTTGAAATGGTCTCCCAAATTCAGATGGGATATACTCAAAACATTATTTTGGCTCTTATGTTTTAATTTTCTTTAACTTGAAGATAAATTTGCATATGAGCAATTGATTATCTATTTCACAGGCAGTCCCAGGCTTTGTTTTGGTTGGTGTTACTGAAATTTTTCATCACCTATTTCCACAGTTGTAGTCAATTTTATTCCTATGTATTCCATCTGGCAAGGATGAAACCTTATGAATAGTAGGAAACCATTGTTTGACATAGTGTTAGAACATGAGCCCCTTAGTTTGGAAGGAAATCAAAATGCAACTGGGGAAGAGCTTCCTCTTCAAAGTAGAGTTGACCTTAAAGCCATGGATGGAATAAAGATTTCTGGATCTTCATATTTTTTTTTTTTTTTGACATGATTTAAAATTAGAAGAAACAGTTGTAAACATCCTTTAATAAACAGAACATGGGATGTATGGTGTACAAATCCAGGAAAATTGGAAGCTGTCAAAAATGAAATTCAATGCATAAAGATCTACATCCTAGGCATTAATGAGCTGAAATGAACTGATATTGATCATTTTGAATTGTAAAATCATATAGTCTACTGTGCCAAGAATAAGAAATTAAAGAGGAATGGCACTACAGTCATCATCAATAAGAACATTTCAAGATCAGTCTTGAAGTACAATGCTGTCAGTGATAGGATAATATCCATATGCCTACAAGGAAGACAGTTAATATGACTAATACTCAAATTTACACAATAACCATTAAAGTCAAAGATGAAGAAATTGAAGATTTTATAAACTCCTGCAGTCTGAATTTTATCAAACATGCAATCAAGATGTATTGATAATTACTCTTGAATGTACTGTGAAAACTGGAAACTAGGAAGAAGGATCTGTACTTGAAAATTATGGTATTGGTGATGGAAATGGCACCAGAGGTCACATGACAGAATTTTGCACTACTAACAGCTTATTCACTGCAAATATATTTTTAAAACAGTGTAAATGAGAGTATACACATGGACTTTGCCAGATGGTTTTGGAAAGTACAGATATATTACGTATCTATCCTTGCCAAAGGTTTTGTTGAATAGCGCTGATCTAAAATGAAGGAATGAATCAATGTTAGTGTCTTAAAATGTTAGAGCTGAAAAAGTCCTTATATTTGATCTATCCAATTTCTTCATTTTATTTATGGATGCACCAAAACTCAAAGAGACAAAAGTACCTTCAAAGTTTCCATGGCAACTTTGTCAATATCACTGCTAAAGTGTTGTCCAGATATGTTGACGTTTCATCAAGAGATGGAAGCCTTTCCTCTGCACTTCATTTATGTTCAGTCGTACTCATTAGAATTATACTTTAATAATTTTCAAGAACTTACTTTTCACAAATTTTTAGTGATGTATTGTCTTGTGGCATAATTCACCAAGGCCATTTTGATGTGATTAAAAATATTATGGCACAGGTGTGGAATGCTTTGTTTAAACTCTGGCGGAGATCAGACCAAGGAAAGGATCTAGTTTTGTCATCCTGGAAATCAACAAGAGAAATAAGTGAGAAATCATCAGAAATGCAGAAAAAATACTGAGAATGTGGATAAGAGGCAGAGAATTTTAGTAGAAAGACTTGAATCCAAAAATGTTGAGCTCATGTTCCATTTCTTCCCTTTACTGACACTATGGCCCTTAGGTAGATTCCCTACTCTCATTGAGATTGTTTTCTTATCCACAGAAGAAAAAAAAAAAAAAAACTCATTAATTTTCATATTTAATAATGTTACATGGAAAGTGAAGTGACTCATGGGATATTTTTAAAAATACAGTAACTTTCTATTAATTATAATAATATTGTTATGATCCTCAAAGAAGAAGTAGTAGGAAGAAGATTAAAGATAGGAAGAAATGACAAAAGAAAGCTATTAGAAAAGTAAGTTGATGTTGTTATGTGCTGTCTAGTTGGTTTTGCCTCATAGCATCCCTACATATAATAGAATGAAACACCGCTCTCAGTTCTCCACCATCCCACAATCATTACTATACTTGAACCCATCATCTCAGTCACTTTGTCAATCCATTTCCTCGAAGGTCCTTTTTGCTTACACTCTATTTTGCCTACTATTATACCCTTTTCCAGGGAATGATCCCTTCTGACAACATGATCTTGCTGTTAAGGGTCATTCCAGCTGTACTTCTTCCAAGACAGATGTTAGCTCTTCCAGCAGTCTATGGCACATTCACTATTCTTCACCCAAACCACAATTCATATGCATCAATTCTTCTGCAATCTTTCTTACTCATTGTTCAGCTCACACAATCGTATGAGGCTATTAAAAATATCATGGTTTGGGTCAGATGCATCTTAGTCTTCAAAATGACATCCTTGCTCTTCAACACTTTAAAGAGGTCTTTTGCACTTTAAAAGAGATTTGCCCAGTGAAATAGTTAATTTGAACTCTTGACTTCTGCTTCAATGGTTGTTGATTGTGTATTCAAGTAAAATGCAATCCTTGACCACTTCAATATTTTCTCCATTTATCATGATGTTGCTTATTGGTCCAGTTGTTAGGATTTTTGTTTTCTTTACGTTGAAGTGCAATCCATACCAAAAGCTGTAGTTTTTGATCCTCATCGGTAAGTGCTTCAAGTCTTCTTCACTTTCAGCAAGCAAGCTTGTGTTATCCTCATATCAGTTTGCTAATTAGTCTTATTCCAATACTGACTTTGCATTCCTCATATACTCCAGCTTCTCAGATCACTTGTTCAACATACAGATCTAATAAATATGTTGAAAGGATACAACCCTGATACATACTTCCCTGATTTTAAGCCATGTAGTATCTCCTTTTTCTGCTTGAATGACTGCCTCTTGGTCTATGAGCAAGCTTTTCCTGAACACAATTAATTGTTTTGGAATTCTCATTCTTCACAAAGAAATCCATAACTTGTTATGATTCATATAGTCAAATGCCTTTGCATAGTCAATAAAATAGCAGTAAACATTTTCTGGTATTCTTTGCTCTCAGCCAAGATCTGTCTGACATGAGAAATAATATCCCTCATTCCATGCTCTCTTTTGAATCTGGTTTCAATTTCTGGAAGCCCTGTAGATGTACTGGCATAACTATTTTTTAAATTATCTTCAGTAAAATTTTACAAATTTAGCAAGTTCATACAAAAAAATACAAGAAAACATTTATAAAGCACTTACTATATATCAGGAGCTCTGGAGGTATATTGGTCGGTTCAAACACACCAGCTACCCCATGGAGAAAGACAAGGCAGTCTGTTTTGTAAAGAAATTTATAGCCAGGGTAATCCTATAGGACCGTTTTACTCTATCCTGTAGGGTTGCTATGAATAAGAATCAATTAGATGACCAGGTTTGTTTTTTGATATTGTATATCAGTCACCATTCTAAGTGTTTTGCACATATTAATTTATTTATTTCCCATAATAAGCTGTGAAAGAAGTGCTATTATATATATATATGTACTTTTTACATGCAGAAACTGAGGCAGAAGATGATTCACCCAATATCATCAGCTAGTAAATGAAAACCTAAGGTCAAACCCGGGCAGTATGGCTGCAGAAAGTATGCTGTTAAATCACCCTGATTTAAATGGAAGAAGCCCCCATCTGCCTCCCGTCATAGAGGAGCACTTTTTCAATCTCTCTACTAGGCAAGAACCAGTGAATGGCTCATTGAATGAATTTCCTGGAATTCAGAATCTCAGCTGTGGAAGGCAGGAAAGCTGAAATCTAGAGCGCTGTAGGACTTGGGTACAAGAATAATATAAAGATAATTAGGAGCACTTGGTTGCCTATGGGCTGCCTCTGGATTATACTCAGGTTGTGGTTGTTTGTTTTAATATGCCGTCTGTATTTTCTCTTTGGACATTTTGGACATGCGGCATTGGCACTAGGTTGAGCTACAATTCACACATCCAAAGTTTTGGCTTCACACAATCCTCCTGAGCTAGTTCCTGTTTTCAGTTTCACATATTGCTGAAATGCACACATCCTACCTAATAATTTTAGCTTTTCAAAAAGCATCTTCCAGGGATAATTGACCATATCTAGTCCTGTTATGTCCATTGTATTCAGTAACTATTTAGAGGTGGTTATGTGAGCCAAGAAGTATGCATAGACAGATAATATAGAAAGTCCTTTAATAAAAAATACTAAGTGCTAGTGAACACACATATGTAAACAATACGTTAAATCAAGTGTTTTAAATTTTGTAAGAAGAAACCACATAGGGAGGAGAATGAACATGAAGGAGAGACTGGCCAGTCCAATCTGACAGGTCAAAAAAATTTCATTGGCTTACTGACTTAGTTACTTTTCAGGTGTCTCCATCACTTCTCTGAAATTCCTGCATAAGCATTGAGTAGAGTTTGCTTCTGATTGTCCAAGATACGTGATTTTTTTTTTTTTTTTTCCTTTTTCCCATGTCTCTGTTTTGAGAAACATTAATGAGCATTTGCATTGGTTAAAGTCTGGCTGTCTGCCCTATTTGGCTTAACTGAAATTTTGAAGCAAATTCTAAGGAGTGGGTTATTTTTTATCCCCCTCAATTCCTTAATTAAACAACTGGAAACTCCATGAGATTCATTCATCTTTGTATCTTCTAAATGACTTTCACTGAAAGGGCCACTATGTTGGAGTCACCACTTTTCTTTAAATAATATTTCTATTGTGTACTCTTAGCTGTTTATTTTTATAGTTCTCTGTATTTGACCTAAAGCTTTTAGCCTTGTGTGTGTGCCCTGAAGTGACTTTATTGCAAAAGGTTTTGGCTTATAAATCTAAATAATAAATAATATTTCATCTTAACAGAAGAAGAAGAAAAATCAGAACTGCCTGTTCCCTCTAGAAATATAATGACAAAAATAAAAAGTATTATAGAGCTCAGAT
Source organism: Orycteropus afer afer (assembly GCF_000298275.1). Classification (NCBI taxonomy): domain Eukaryota; kingdom Metazoa; phylum Chordata; class Mammalia; order Tubulidentata; family Orycteropodidae; genus Orycteropus; species Orycteropus afer. The sequence continues at coordinate 250,047 of NW_006921612.1, forward strand.
AAATGAGTGACCACAAGAGATAGGACAAGACACTAAAACCTTTAATAAAATTGAAAAAATAACATACATTGAGTATGTAAGATATATCAAAAAATGTGGTTGATACTTTAGGATATAAATTTTGGTGCAAGTACTATGAACTGCTTTGTAAATAAACGAAAACTGAGAATCATTCTAAGATGTGAAGAAAAGTTCTTAATGTTTTGATCCCCTCCTCATCACCCTATTGGTACTGTTGTTGCTCATAGGTGCCATTGGATTGGTTCTGACTCATACCCTACTATGTGCAAAAGAGGGAGGTGAGCTCTGGTAGCGTAGTGCCTAAAGCACTTGACTGCTATCCAGAAGGCTGGCGGTTCAAACCCACCAGCCACTCCTCCGAAGGAAGGTTGAGTAATCTACTTCCGTAGTGATACTGCCTCGGAAACCCAAGGAAGGGCCGCTATGAGTCGGGTCCGACTCGAGGGCACATAACAACAACAACAACATGTGCAAAAGAGTGAAACACTGCACAGTCCTGCACCATATTCACAATTGTTACCATGGCTGATCCTATCACCACAGCCACTGTGATAATCCATCTCATTGAGGGTCTTCTTTTTTTCACTAAGCTTCTACTTTACAAAGCATGATATTCTTCTTCAGGTATTGATTGGTCTGTTGTTCAGAGAACATCATCAAAGCAGGAGAGAAAAAGTCTGGCCATTCTCTCTTTTAAGGATAATTCCAGCTATACTTTCCCAAGATTGATTTGTTTGTTCTTCTAGAAGTCCATGGTGTGTTCAATACTCTTTGCCATCACCACAACTCAATCACATCAATTCTTCTGTGGTCTTCTTTGTTCAGCTTTCACATGTATATGTTGTTGTTGTTGTTGTTATTGTTATGTGCCGTCAAGTCGGACCCAACTCATAACGACCCCTCCTTGGGTTTCCGAGGCAGTATCACTACTGAAGTAGATTTCCCAACCTTCCTTCCGAGGAGTGGCTGGTGGGTTTGAACCATCAGCCTTCTGATTAGCAGTTAAGTGCCTTAGGTACTATGCCAGAGCACATGTACATGAGGCTATTGAAAATATTATGGCTTGGGTCAGGTCAACCTTAGTCTTCAAAATGACATCTTTGCTCTTTAACACAAGAGTAAGTTTCAGAGTCTCTTCTGACATCCATTTTGGTCTTTTATTCCTTTCCTGTCTTTTAAATGACCTTTTGATTTCTTCATGTATGATGCTTTTGATGTCACCCCACCACTTGTCTGTTCTTCTCGTCATTGGGGTTCAATATGCCAAATCTATTTTTCAGATTAATATTCTTTGGATTAAGTAATACAGATTTAAGTAATTCTTCAGATGGTCTCTAAATTCAGGGGGTGTGTACTTAAGGTCATATTTTAGCTCTCATGGACTTGTTTTAACTCAACTTAAATTTACATATGAGCAATTGAGGATCTGTTCTATATTCAGCCCCTAGTCTTGTTCTTACTGATACTGAGTTTCTCCATTGTCTTTTTCTGCAGATGTAGTTTATTTGATTCCTGTGTATTCCATCTGGCAAAGTCCTCATGTACAATCTCTGTTTATGTTGTCGATGTGAAGACAATTTCCTAATGTTTGTTACCTTATGTTTTGATCTCCTCCCTGTCACCCCACTGATGACAGAGGGATCATTGCTGTAGTTTGATGAGGATGGTCAAACAAGCAACCGGCAATACTGCACAAGTGAAATGAACAGAAGTTATGAGTCACATGTACTCAAATCTGAAGAAAAGACATCACATATTAGAGGAGGCTATAGAGGATTGTACTTGGGTATAGGATGAATCAACAGAGGTTCTTGGGGTCAGAATTTATAGTAACAAAAAGGTGCTGTGACCCCTGGTTCTCACAGAAGGAAGTGCTTTTCTTCTTTGAATAATTTTATGGGATGACAGGGAAGTGACCCCACTATTCTGGATAAGTATGCACTATGCCTTGTTCTCATTATGAGGAGGAGTCTTTGATTAAAGGGCCTTATTGATGGAAGCAGAATGGGGAAAGGGATTTTCATTTAGGCCACTCAAGATTCTGACACTTTTAGAGGTCACACTCACTGCCGTCGAGTTGGATCTGACTCATAGCGACCCCTCCTTGGGCTTTTGAGGTCAAGATAGAACATAATGTTAATTTTAGGCCTTATACCACATAAAGTTGATATGTAATGGAACCCAGATGTCTATCTTATTGCAAAAGCTTTGTTTTGTTTCATTATGCCACATAGTCTCATTATTAAAGTCATTTTTATCATGAACCTGGTCAAAAGGCATGTGTCTCATGAGTTTGAATTAAGTTATGCATGGAACTATAAACTGGTAAGCAGAAAGGCCATTTGAGTTCATTTAGCTCATTAATAACCAACCTATTTACCTCCAAGTCTTCTTCTATTGTTTTTTTGCTTTATAAGCTCCATGTTTAGAAAACTATTGTTGTTTATGAATAGAAATGAAATAATGTTTCATTTCTAAAATACTACAAATGGCAGGCCAACAAACCTAAAATGCAAACCTAAAATTGTCAGATTAAAAAATATTTGAAGGCATTTGAGTTGGGTTGAATGGTAACCACACAAAAAATATATTTCCATGTCTACAAGCCTGTGAATATGGCTTCATTTAGAAAAAGGATCTTTTTGTTTAAATAGTTCTATTGAGATACTATATTGACATATAATAAACTGAAAATACTTAAAATATAGACATTTTAATGTTTTGATCTATGCATATACCTATGATACCATCACAACAACCAAGAAGATGAAGATATCCATTACCCTTAAAAGTTTCCTCATACTTCTTTGTAATTTCTCCCTTCAAGCCCTTCCCCCTGTCCCCAGGCAACCACTGACACATTGTTATCATAGATTAATTTCCAGTAGGTGGCAGAATCATTAGTTGACTGATTTACCTGTTTTGTAGTTTGTAGAAATAAGGCAGTGAGGCTCAGAATGGTTAAATAACTTCCTCAAGGTCATACAGGTACTATGTGATGGATAAAACTTACTGCTGCCACATTAATTACAACCCATAGTGAACTTATTGGACAAAGCAGAACTGACCCATGGGATTCCAAGGCTATAATCCTTAAGGAGGTATATTGCTACATATTACTTGCCATGGAGGTTCTGGTTGGTTCAAACTACCAACTTTTCAGTCAAAAGCCAAATGCTTAAGCACTGAGCCTATAGGGTTGTTTGGTGATGGATAAGTAGGATTCAAACCCAAGGCTGCTTAGTTCCAAATAGGTACTATGCCTACTATGTTGTTAGAAATGGTAGTCTTTGGGAGGATTCTTAAGCAAGAATATGGCTGGGAAATGTCAACTAGTCTTGGAAAGACTATTGCAATATTAGGCACATTTTTTTAAAACTTATGGTAAATATATATGTAACAAGTTATTTGCCTTTCAACATTCTTCACATATACAATTTACTGATATTATTGATGTTTAAGGCATTGTTCAACCATTGTTGTTATTGTTATTATGTGACATTGAGTCAGTTCCAACTCATAGCAACCTTTTGGACAACAGAACAAAACACTGACTGATTCTGTGCCATTGTCACAGTCATTGCATTTTTTGAGGCCTGGGTGGCAGCCTCATCAATCCATTTCAATGAGATTCTTTCTCTTTTTTACTGACCTACTTTACCAAGCATGTCCTTCCCTAAGAACTGATCCTTCCTGATGATATATTGAAAGTACATAACATCAAGTCTCTCCATCACACTGTGAAGAAGAGTCTGACTGTACTCCTTCCACAAAGATTTGTTTATTCTTATGGCAACCCATGTAATATTTTCTATTCTTCACCAACATCATAATTCAAAGGTTTTTACAGCTGATTTGTTAAATACACTACATTGTTTCATTCCTTGACCACTACTTCCATGGGTGTTCATTGTGGATCCAAGTGAAACGAAATCTTTGACAACTTCTGTTTTCTGTTTATCACTCATCTGTCAGTCTGTCATACTGTGGTGGCTTGTGTGTTGCTGTGATGCTAAAACCTATGCTACTGGTATTTCAAATACCAGAAGAGACACTCATGGTGGACAGGTTTCAAGAAAGCTTCTAGACTAAGACAGACTTTGAAGGAGGTCTTGGCAATCTACTTTTAAAAAAATTAGCAATGAAAACCTTATGAATAGTAGTGGACAATTGTGTGATATAGTGCCAGAAGATGAGACTCTTAGGTTGGAAGACACTTAAACTATGAATGGGGAAGAAGTGTCTCCTCAAAGTAGAGTTGACATTAATTACATGAATGGAGTAAAGTTTACAGAACCTTTACTAGCTGATGTGGCATGAATCAAAATGAGAAGAAGCAGCTGCAAACATCCTTTAATAATTGGGATATGGAATGTACAAAGTATGACCCTAGGAAAATTGGAAGTCATCAAAAATGTTATTGAATGTATAAAGATCAATATCCTATGCATCAGTGAGCTGACATGGACAGGTATTGACCATTTTGAATCAGATAATCATTTGGACTACTATGATGAGAATGACAAATTGAAAAGGAGTGAAATCACAATCATTGTCAAAAAGAACATTTCAAGATCTATCCTGAAGTACAATGCTGTCAATGATAGGATAATAACCATACACCTACAAAGAACACCAGTTAATAATATTATTATTAAAATTTACACACCAATTACTAAAGTCAAAAGTGAAGAAAGTGAAGATTTTTACCAACTTCCGTAGTCTGAAATTGATCAAACATATAAGTAAGATTCACTAATAATTACTGGTGATTGGAATGCAGAAGTTGGAAACTAGAAGGATTTGTGTGTAAAAAATATGGACTTAGAGATCACATGATATAATTTTTCAAGACCAACAACCTAGTCACAGCAAATCAACTATATCTATGGAAAGAGACAAGGCAAAACCTCAATATCATCAGTTAGAACAAAGCCAAAGGCCAACTGTGCAAATCACCTATTGCTCATATTCAAATTCAAGTTGAATCTGAGGAAAATTAAAACAATTTTATGAAAGCTAAAGTATGATCTTGAGTATATCCCTCCCTGAAGATAAGGAACATTTTAAGAATAGATTTAACACATTGAATACTATTGATCAAAGACCAGGTGAGTTGTGGGATGACATCAAAGACATCATACCTGAAGAAAATAAAAGACAGGAAAGAAAGAAAAGACCAAAATGGATGTCAGAAGAAATTCTGAAACTTTTTCTTGAACAAATTGTAATAAAAGAAATGGAAGAAATGATGAAGTAAAAGAGCTGAAGAGAAGATATCAAAGGACAACTCAAGAAGAAAAAGTAAAGTATTATAGTGAAATGTGGTATTAGAAAACCGAAAGGAAAGAACAGTCTCAGAATTTCTAAAACTGAAAGAACAGAAGAAAAAGCCAACCCTCAAGTTGGAATATTGAAGGATTTCTATAGGCAAAATATGAAAGATACAGGAAGTATCTAAAGAAGATGGAAAGAATACACAGAGTCATTGTAACAAAAAGAATATCCAATCATTTTAGGAGGTAGCATATGATCCAGAATTGATAGTCCTGAAGGAAGAATTCAAGATGCACTGAAGGCATTAGCAAAAAACAAGGTTCCAGGAATTGACAGAGTGCCAATTGAGATGATTCAACAAAGGAATGCAATGCTGGCAGTAATAACCAGTCTATGCCAAGAAATATGGAAGGCCATTACCTGGCCAACTGATGGGAAAAGATGCATAATAGTGTTAATTCCAAGGAAAGGTAATGCAATACAATGTGGAAATCATTGAACCATATCATTAATATCCACTTTTAGTCCATTGAACTGTGGTAGCTTGGATATTGCTGTGATCCTGAAGGTTATATCACCAGTATTTCAAATACCACCAGAGTCACCCATGGTGGACAGGTTTCATCAAAGCTTCCCAGACTAAGACAGATTGGGAAGAAGGAAAGAACCATCAATTTCTCAAAGAATTGGCCAGTGAAAACCTTATGAGTAGCAGTGAAACACTGATATATTACTGGAAAACTTTATGAATAGCCTTGAAAAGTTGTGTGTTATAATGTTAGAAGATAAGCCCTTCAGGTCTGAAGACACACTAAATACAACTGGGGAAGAGCTGTCTCCTCAACATAGAGTCAATCTTAATGACATGGATGGAGCAAAGCTTTTAGGATCTTTATTTGCTGATGGGACATGACTCAAAATGGGAAGACAAAAACGTACTGCTACTGAGTCAGGTTCCAACTCATAGTGACCCCTTCTTCAATTTCTGAGGTAGTATCCACTATGGAAGTAGATTGCCCAGCCTTTCTCCTGAGGAGCAGCTGGTGGGTTTGAATCTCCAGCCTTCTGGTTAGCAGTCAAATGCCTTAGGCACTATGCCACCAGAGCTCCCATAATGGGAAGAAACAGCTGCAAGTATCCATTATAATAAGAACATGGAATGTACAAAGTAAATGTAGGAAATTGGAAGTTGTCAAAAATGAAATAGAATACATACAAATCTATATCTTAGGAATCAGTGAGCTGAAATGGACAGGCTTTGGCCATTTTAAATCAGACAATCACATGATCTACTATGCTAGGAATTACAGATTGAAGAGGAATGGTGTGACGTTCATTGTGAAAAAGAATGTGTCAAGATCAGAGTGTTCTGGCAAAATGATGGAATAGACAGGCAAGCTACACAGACCCTCTGCAACAAAGCAATAAGAAACCAGTTGAAACTGATGAAGAAGATGATCCTGGGACCCTGAGCTTTGAAGACAAGAATAAAGAAGCAGATTATTCTACCAACTAGTAGCAGAATCTGAATAAAATAGTGAGTAAGGTGATGAACAGAGCAGCAGACTGCTGGCTGTCTTGAGGGCACAGCCATTTTAATATTTCCCAGTAGCAACCTAAGAATTGTCATGTTCATCAAGGACTGCATGGGCAAGGACTGTATCGGTGCCTGACAACCAGAAAGGAAAATAGACAAGAAGGAGACAAACAGACCTGTGAAATGTAAGCAGCAGTCCTGAGGGCACAGCCATTTTGAATATTTGCAAGCGGCAGGCATGGCCATTTTGGAGCAGCATTCTTACCTGGACAGCAACCTACAAATAGGCTTCACCTGCCAAGGACAGCATGGGCAACCACACTGTAGGTTGACAACTAGAAATGTGTGATATCCCCCTTGTTATTCTTATAACTCACACCCTCTGGGTGAACAGAGGTATGGCCATCCCCACTTTTGCCCACCTTCTTGAACTGCAGGAATTCCATCCTGGCCTACGCTCAGACAGGGTACTGTGCCCTGCCCCCACCCCCTAATTTTGTGTTTGCTTATTTTTTAATTATTCTTTTTATCTTCCTCCTTTCTTTCATTCTTTTTTCCCTTTCTCATCCCTGGTTCTTGGTTATTTTATTTCTCTCTTCCTTTTTCCTGATTCCCTTCTTTTTTCTTTCTTTTAGTTCTTTCCATCCCTTGTTTTTCCTTTTGCAGTTTCCCCTTACTATTCACTTACTCTTGCTCTTTTCTCTCATTCCTCCATCCCCAGATGTGAGTTTTCTTTCTCTTTTTATCATTATCTTTTTTTTTTAATATATCGTGAAAATCTTTCCTCTCATTTATTGCATTTATTTGTGTGTGTTTATGTGTGCAATTGTTCCTGTTTGTTATGTGGTTTGAGTTTTTTGTTCTCATTTTTATTTTTCTGGTATTTTTATTTTTTTATATTTGTGTAACTGAGTGGGAGACAACAACCATTCCCACACAACCCTACCATACCTGCACCTCCTACAGCCCCACCAACTGAATGAGGACCACCACTTGCTTTTGCACCAACTCACCAATGATAGACAGTGGTCAATACCAGCTCAACTTATCTTCAACTGTTTTTTTTATGAACAACTAACAGAGATCTGTGTACACCCTCTCATTCTCTAGCATACCCAACAGAATAAAGGTAGTGAGTGCCTAAGTGCTAACTACTAGTGAATAGAGGACCACAGTGCCCTGCCCACACAGATATATCAAAACAAAATAAGGTGAAAAAAGTCAGGAAAATCACACCAATATACAACCACAAATTAAACATAAATATAACAGCACCACAATGTCTCAGAGAAAACAGACCATCACAGTCCACACACCAAAAAAAGCAAGATAAAATAGTAGAAAGAAGGGACAAGGATACAAGCCCAGAAGACACCACTGAGGAAGAAGCAGCATTGGAACTCCTTGATAAGGTATTCCAAAGAATTATATTTGGGTAAATTCAATGGATTTAGAAACAGATTAAGGAAAACACTGACAAGATCAAGGAAAACATTAAAAAGAATAAGAAAAAACATAGACAAAACCCTAGAACAGTGAAGGAAAACAGTATGAGGAAAAAAAAAAAAGACAAAAGAAAAATTAGAAGTGGTACAAAAACAACAGATAAAAATCAGAATATTAATACTAAGATTTGAGAACTAGATAACACATCAAAAGGGCAGAATCAGGTCAATGGAAGGGAGAATTAATGAGATTGAAGACAAATACCTCAATACTACTTTATTAAGGGATAAATCAGGCAAAAGATCAAAACAAAATGAAGAAAGTCTAATATTCATATGGTATACCATCAAGAGGAATAACCTACATATAATTAGAATTCCAGAACAAGCAGTGACAGTTAAAACCACAGAGAAAAATATCAAAGATTTGTTGGAAGAGAATTTCCAACAATATGATGAAAGATGGGAATATATCCATTCAAGAAATCCAATGAGCCCCAAACGGCATAGACCCCAAAAGAAAACCACCAAGATATATCATCGTCAAACTCACCGAAACCAAAGACAAAGGAAGAATCTTGAAAGCAGTATGGGAAAAACGAAAAGTTACTTACAAAAGACAACCAATAAGATTAAGCTCTGATCTCTCAGCAGAAATCATGCAGGTGAGAAAGCAATGGAATGATATATATAAAACCCTGAAATAAATGAATAAATAAATCCAACCAAGAAATATATACCCAGCAAAATAGGCTCTCAACTATGATACTGAAATTAGGACATTTCCAGATAAGCAGAAATTAAGAGAATTTGTTAAAATTAGACCAACTTTACAAGAGATACTAAAGGGAGTCCTTCAGGAAAAGAACAAACAAGAACCCATGATTAATACACACTATGACATAACTCAGAAACCAGCCCAGTTACAGAAATATCCAAAGTACAATAAGCTTACAAGATTATAAACAAAGAACCATAGACATCAATTAGTAAATGAGGACAACTGCCAACCAAAAAGAGGGAATAAATACTTGCAGAACTTCTAAATGGTGAGGAAGTTAAGACAAATGTGAGATAGAACAGACTGCTTTAAACTTGGGAAGAAAATAATATATCACAGGTTAAACTCAGAGACAAATAATAAACCTTTGAATCAAAATTAAAAAAGAAGACAAGCACAAATATTTAGCAAATACTAAAACAATGGCAATGAAGGAGATGATAACACAATTCATAAAAAAAAAAAGATCTCTGATCACAAAATGATATGGAATGAAGAAATCAGCAACACCATGGAAAAACACATAACAAAATGACAGCAATACATTCATACTTGTTGATAATTACACTGAATGCAAATGGAATAATATACCACCCAAGAAATGGAGAGTTGCAGATGAGATAAGAATATATAACTCATCAGTATGCTGTCTACAAGAATCTCACCTTGAACAAAAAGACAAAAATAGACTAAACATCAAAGGTTGGAAAAGGATATATCAAGCAAATGGCAACCAAAAAATGGCAGGAGTGGCATTATTAATTTCTGATAAAATAGCCTAAAAGCAAAGATGACCATAAGAGACAAGGAAGTATATTATATAATGATCAAAGGATCAGTTGAACAAGAGGAAGTATATTATATAATGATCATAGGATCAGTTAAAAAAGAGGACATAACAATAATAAATATCTACACACCCAATGAAGGAACTTCAAAATACATAAATCATACTTTAACAGAATTGAAAAGACAAATAGATTAATCCACAGTAATAGTAGGACATTTTAATGCACCACTTTCAATAAAAGAAAGAAACTCAACAAAGATGCAGAAGAACTAAGAAATATGATCGACTAACTTGACATTAAAGACTTCTTCTACAGACAACTTCACTCAACAACAGAAAAAAAATACATTTTTTTTTCCCATCACACATGGAACATTCTCCTGGATGCACAAAGCAAGAGTCAATAAATTTAAAAACATTTAAACACTGCAAAACATCTTCTCAAATCACAAAACCATAAATTAGAAATCAACACCAGGAAGAGCAACAGAAAAAGAGCAAATGCATGGAAACTGAATAACACCTACCTCAAGAGTGATAAGGTAATTAAATTAAAAAATTCCTTGAATTAAGTGAGAATGAACACACAGCATACCAAAATCTTTGGGTTATAGCAAAAGCAGTTATCAGAGGGCAATTTATAGCAATACATGCACACATCAAAAAAGAAGAAAGCCAAAATCAACACCTTAAACCAACATCTTCAACAATTAGAAAAAGAACAGAAAAAAAAAGCCTACAGTCACCAGAAGACATGAAACTATAAAGATTTTAACAGAAATATGTGAAGCAGAAAATAGAAAGATAATAAAAAAAAAAAAATCAACAAGACTAGAAACTTGTTCTTTGAAAAAATTAATAAAATCGAGAAACCACAGGCAAACTTAAAAAAAGGAAAAGAAGATGCAAATAACATGAATACGAAATGAAAGTGTTGATGTCACAACAGAAGCAACAGAAATAAAAAGAACAATATCAGGATACTATGAAGAACTGTACTCCAACAAATATGAAAACCTAGAAGAAATGGACAGATTTCTAGGAACATACTACTTACCTAAACTAACACAGACTAAGGTAGAAAAATTGAACAGGCCCATCAGAAAAGAAGAAATTGAACAAGTCATAAAAAAAATTACCAACAACAACAATAAAAGTCCTGGCCCAGATGTTTTCAATGGAGAATTCTACTTATCATTCAGAGAAGACCTGACACCAATCCTACTCAAACTATTCCAGAGCATAGAAAAGGATAGAATTCCCCCTAATTCATTTTATGAAGCAAGCATAACCCTGATACCAAATCCAAGCAAAGACACCACTACAAAGGAAAACTACAGACCAATATCCCTCATGACTATTGATGCAAAAATCTTCAACAAATCCTAGCCAATATATTGACTACAACAACATATGGGAGAAAAAAGAAAAAAATTACCAAGTGGGATTCACACCAGGTATGCAAGAATGGTTCAACATCAGACAAACAATGTAATCCATCACACAAGTAAAATAAAGGAAAAGAATCACATAATCAAATCAGTGGATGCAGAAAAGGCATTTGATAAATCCATTCTTGTTAAAAGCTCTCAGACAAATAGAAATAGAAGGGGAATTCCTCAACAGAATAAAGGACATCTGTGCAAAACCAACATCCAACATTAATCTCAATGGATAGAGAGTGAAACCATTCTCCTTGTGAACAGGAACCATATAAGGATATCCTTTACCACCACTTCTATTCAACATTATATTGGAAGTCCTACCCAGGGCAAAAAGGCAAAAAAGGGAAATCAAAGGCATCCACATTGGTAAGGAAGAAGTAAAACTATTGCTGCTTGCTGATAAGATCCCATTCATAGAAAACCCGAGAGACTAGGCAAGAAAACTACTGGAACTTATTATATTATTATATATTATATTACATTATTTAGCACACTGACAGATACAAGATCAACATACAAAAGTTTGTTGGATTCCTCTATACTAGCAAAGAGGTCTTTGAAAAGGAAATAAGGAAATCAATACCATTTTAAAAGAGCTACCAATGTGAGGGGTGACATATGACAGCAGCTTTCTGAATGATGCTAGATTTTTAGGCCAATTGTAGAATCTGAGCTTTGGGTTTCCTCAAATTCCATGTAGTCAAGCCAGGTGGAAAGCTGACTGAAGAGAGGCAAACTCCTACCCATGAAATTTCTCTGTTATATGTTACCCCCCACATTCCTAAAGCCCATATTCAGGTGGTGTAAAAAAAAAAAAAAAAAACTACCAAAAAGATACACTACTTGGGAATAAATCTTACTAGGAACACAAAAGATCTATACAAAGAAAACACTTCAAGAAACATAAAAGAGTTGCATAAATGGAAGAATATGCCATGCTTGTGGATATTCAACTCACTGTTGACAAGTCAGTCCCAACTCATAGTGACCCCTCCTTGTGTTTCCCAGGTGGTATGGAATTAGCTTGCCCAATCTTCCTTTCAAGGAGTGGCTGGTAGATTTGAACTGCTAGCCTTCTGGTTAGCAGTCAAATGCCTTAGGCACTACGCCACCAGACCTCCCTGCTCATGGATAGGAAGACTGAATATTGTAAAAATATCAATATTACCTAGAACAATCTACATTCAATGCAATCCCAATCCAGATTTCACCAACATTCTTTAAAGCCATAGAAAAACCAATCATTAATTTTACATGGAAAGGAAAGAGACCTCAGATAAGCAAAGCACCATTGAAGAAGAACAAAGTAGGAGGTCTCACATGCCCAGATTTCAAAACCTCCTATATAGCCACAGCTGTCAAAACAGCCTTGTATTGGTACAATGACAGACATATAGATCAGTGGAAAAGAATTTAGAACCCAGAAACAGATCCATTGATGAATGGTCAGCAGATCTTTGACAAATGGCCAAAACCCATTAAATGGGGAAACAATTGTCTCTTTCACAAATGATACCGACAAAACTGGCTATCAGGAATCCTCCCTAAAACTGAAAAAAGATCCATATCTCATACCATATACAAAAATGAACTGCAGGTAGATCAAAGACTTAAAAGTGAAACCTAAAACTATAAAATTCATCAAAGAAAAAAATATGAGGAAACTTAGAGGCCATAATATACGTGATAAATAGACTATCAAGTATAACCCAACATGCACAAACAGGAGAACATAAGTGAGATGATTGGGACCTTCTAAAAATTAAATTCTTCTGTGCATCAAAAAACTTCTCCTAAAGAGTAAAAAGAGAGTCTACAGAATGGGAAAAAAAAGAAATATTCAGCAATGACATACCTGACAAGGGACTTACCTCTGAAATTTATAGAAAACTCCAACATCTGAGCAACAAAAAAGACAAACAATCCATAAAAAAATGGGTACAAGACATGAACAGACACTCCATCAAAGAAGATATTCAGACAGCCAACAAACACATGAAGAAATGTTCATGATCATTAGCCATTAGACTGATGCAAATTGAAGCAATCATGAGATACCATCTCACCTCAGCATTAATAGCAAAGTTCAGCAAGAAAGAAAATAACCAAATGCTGGCAAGGATGTGGAGAGATTGGGACTCTCATACACTGATGGTGGGACAGTAAAATGAAAACCACTGTGGAAATCAGTATGACGATTCCTTAAAAATCAGAAATAGAAATCCCATTTGATCCAGCAATCCCATCACTAGGTAAGAAGTGAGAGGGAAAACATAAATAGATATATGCACACCCATGAGTCGGGGCCGACTCGACGACAAAAATCAACAACAACAAACAACATGTCCATCACAGCACTATTCACGATAGCAAAGATATGGAAACAACCTAAGTGCCCATCAACTGAGGAATGGATAACCAAACTGTGGTACACATACATAATGGAATTCTATGTAACCCTAAAGAATAATGTAGAATCTGCAAAACACTGCATAATATGGATGAACTTGGAGGGCACTTTTCTCAGTGAAATAAATCCATCACAGAAGGACAAATATTGTTTTAGTCCACTACTGTAAAAAGTCAAAGAAAGGTTTATACATTAAAGGAAACTTTCTTTATTGGTTACCAGGGGTGAGAGGGAAAGGGAAGGAAAATTGCTAGATAGGTTGAAAACAAAACAAACAAACAAACATATATATATATATATAAACCAAAGATTATTAGTAGTTACCAGGCATAGGAGACAGGGAGAAAGGGGAAGCTTTTCCTTATGAGGCTATGCTAATGATGAGTTTATGCTAATGATGGTGGAATATTTTGGGAAAGGACAGCAATAATAATGGGAAAATATGAAAACTATCATCAATGTCTCTAAGCTGTAAATGTGTAGGTTGTTATGTTGGTGCATGTCTTGTTGTGTATGTTTTCACCACAATAAAAGTAAAAGAAAAAAAAAAAGAATGTTTCAACATCTATTTTGTAGTACAATGCTGTCAGTGATAGGATAATATCCATATGCCTACAAGGAAGATTGGTTAATACTTCTATTATTCAAATTTGTGCACCAACTACTAAAACCAAAGTTGAAGAAATTGAAGTTTTTTTTTTACTGACTTCTGAAGTCTGAAATTGACCAACCATGTAATCAAGATGTATTGCTTATTACTGTTGATAGAAATGTGAAAGTTGGAAACAAAGAAGAATCATCAGTAATTTGAAAATATGCTCTTGGTGATAGAAAAGAAGCTGGACACAGCATGATGGAATTTTTCAAGACCAATGACTTACTCATTCCAAATACCTTTTTTCAATGTTATAAACACCAGCTTTCCACATGGAGCTCACCAGATGGAATACACAGAAATCAGATTAACAACATCTGTGGAAAGAGGAAATGGAGAAGCTCAATATCTTCAGCTAAAATTAAACCAGGAGCTGACTGTGGAACAGACCATCAATTGCTCTGTAAGTTCAAACTGATGCTGAAGAAAATTTTAACAAGTCCACAAGAGCCAAAATATGACTTTGATTACACCCCACTTGAATTTAGACACCATCTGAAGAGTAGATTTGATGTGTTGATCACCAATGACTGAAAACTAGATGACTTGTGGGATGACATCAAGAAAACTATACATGAAGAAAGCAATTGGTCATTAAAAAGACAAGAAGGAAGAAAAGACCAAAATGCATGTCAGGAGAGATTCTGAAACTCGCTCTTGAAGGGAGAGTAGCTAGAGCAAATGGAAAAAACAAACAAACAAACAAAAAACCCAACAAGATAAAAGAACTGGACAGAAAATTTCAAAGAGCAGCTTGAGAAAACATAGTCACTTATTATAATGAAATGTGCAAAGA
>NW_006921612.1:265873-267245 GCF_000298275.1 Orycteropus afer afer
GCAAAAGCATTCAATTGTGTGCATCATAACAAATTATGGATAACATTGCAAAGAATGGAAATTTCAGAGCACTTAATTGTGCTTATGAGGAACAAATATCAGGAGCCTGTCATTCGAATAGAACAAGGGGATAGTGCATTGTTTAAAATCAGGAAGGGTGTGTGTCAGGATTGTATCATTTCACCATGCTTATTCAATCTATATGCTAAGAAAATAACCTGAGAAGCCAGACTATATGAAGAAGAACGTAGCATCAGGACACCCTGCGATACAAAGACGACATAAACTTACTTATTGAAAGGGAAGATGACTTGAAGCATTTACCGATGAAGATTAAAGACTACAGTTTGCAATTTCAACATAAAAAAAAAAAAATGAAAATACTTGCAACTGCAAGTATCATGATAAATGGAGAAAAGATTACTACTCATACTTGTTGCCATCAAGTCAGTCCTGACTCATAGTGACACCTCCTTGGGTTTCTGAGGCGGTATCACTATGGAAGTAGATTGCTCAATCTTCCTTCCAAGTAAGAAAAGATTAAAGCTGTCAAATATTTAATTTTAATTGGACCCACAATCAACATTCATGGAATCACCAGTCATGAAATCAGATATTGTACTGCACCAGGCAAATCCACTGCAAAAGACCTCTTTAAAATGTTGAAGATCAAAGATGTCCCTTTGAAGACCAAAGAGCACCTACCCTAAGCCATAGTATTTTCAATAGCCTCATATACATGTGAAAGCTAGACAATGAATAAGGAAGACCAAAGAATAGTTGATGCTTTTTATTTGTGGTGTTGGCAAATAATACTCAAAATACCATGGACTGTCAGAAGAATGAAGAAACCTGTCCTGGAAGAAATAGAGCCATAAAGCTCTTATAAGCAAGAATGAGCAGACTTGTCTCACCTACTTTGGTCATGTTGTCAGAAAGGACCATTCCCTGGAAAAAGATATCATGCTTGGTAAAGAGGAGGGTCAGTGAAAAAGGAGAAGACTGTCAACAGATGGATTGACACAGTGGCTGCAATGACAGGCTCAGGTATAGCAAGGATTATGAGGATGGAAAATGACCAGGAAGTGTTTTGTTCTTTAGTACATAAGGTCATTTTGAATTGAAGGTGAGTCCGTGGCACCTAAATGCAACAACATCATTAATTATCACATATAAGTTAAATTTTGCTGAAGATATTTCAAAAGCAGTTGCATCAACATACAAACAGAGAATTGACAGATATTCAAGCCAGATTCAGAAGAGAATGTGGAATGAAGGATAAAACCGCTGATGTCAGATGGATCTTGGCTGAAAGCAGAGAATGTAAGAATGATAAATTTTCTGTGTTTTCTTGACTATATAAAAGCATTTG
>NW_006921612.1:267965-314234 GCF_000298275.1 Orycteropus afer afer
CTCCTTAAAAGTGACAATGGTGAGACCTCATCTCACCATTGGACATGTTTTCAGGAGTGACTCCACAAAACAAAAAACAAACTCACTGCCATTGTGACTCTGACTCATAGTGACCCCTCCTTGGGTTTCTGAGTGAGTATCGCTACAGAAGTAGCTTCTCAGAATATTTGCTCACCATACAGATTGAATAAGAATGGTGAAAGAATATAACCCTGATGCAGACTTTCCTGATTTTAAACCATGCACTATCCCCTCGTTGTGTTTGAGTGACTTCCTCTTCATCTATATAGGTTCAGCAAGAGCTCAATTAAGTGTTCTGGAATCACCATTCTTCATATATTTATCCATAATTTGTCATGATTCACAAATGATGCCCAAAGGACATCATTCTTGGTAAAATAGAAGGTCAGTGAAAAAGAAGACCATCAATGAGATGAATTGGCACAATGGCTGCAAACATCAATAGCACCAAACAGTATTTCATTCTATTGTACTAAGGGTGTCTGTAAGTCAGAACTGACTTGACAGCATCTGACAACAACAACATAATGTAGAAACAATTTAAATATAATCCCCAAAGTTGTCAAGATTAAGGAATGCTACAAATGAGAACAACAATATGCAAGCCATATGTTGATGTGTGCTGTTGAGTTGATTCCTATTCATACTGATCTTATAAGACTGAGTAGAATTTCTCCCACAGGTTTCTAAAGATATAATCTTTACAGAAGCAAATAACCATGTCTTTTCTCCCTCGGTGTGGCTGAGGGGTGTTCTAACCTCTTAACCACTCCACTACTAGTCCTTATGCCACTTGCAGGAGCACTCTACTAACTTACATTGTATTTGTCTTTCTTGGCTGTGGGATCCAAGACTTTGCTACCTTTATTTAGCCCTCAAGCATCCTAAAATGAAGTATCCTTGGTGGCAGAAAAGTTAAGCACTATCTTTTAAGTTAAGCACAGGCTAACCAAAAAGTTGGGAGCTCTGGTAGCATAGTGCCTAAGGCACTTGACTGCTAACCGGAAGGTTGGCGGTTCAAACCCACCAGCCACTCCTCGGAAGGAAGGTTGGGCAATCCTACTTCCATAGTGATACTGCCTCAGAAACCCAAGGAGGGGTCGTATCAGTCGGGGCCGACTCGACGGCAAATAACAACAACAACAACAACAACCAAAAAGTTAGCAGTTCTCTCTGCAGGAGAATGACCTGGTGATCTGCTCTTGTAAAAACTACAGCCTGGAAAACCCTGTGCAGTAGGTCTACTCTGGTACATTCATGTGGAACACAGAGTCACTAGGAGTCAAAATCAACCCCATAATATCTAACAACAATCAACGTTGATTTGAGTGCAGAGAACAGAGACCACAACACTGGGTCTTCTGAAACCAATAAGAAAAAAAAGACTTCACACTTTTCTAGGCACAAACCTATTCATTTTCTTTTTAAAAAATGTAAGAGAATATAGCCTGCCTTCTTCCTGAGCCTTATACAAAGCTCTTGAATCTTTTGCATTTCAAATTTGACTCTTCTTCATGGCCCAGGACCCATCAGTTAGTTAACCCCTTAGGAGTATGACCCAATGAGATTCTCAATCCCTAGGGAGATTCTGACTAACTTAAATGGCTTGTGAAATTCTCTGTTCTCAGTGGAAAGGGCATAGACAGGCAGAGGCCCTTGGGAGTGGAAGAGAAAGGAGTGTTGTTTGTTGTTTTTTTCCACACCTGTGAGGATATCTCTTAAAGAAAGATGTCTTGAAGATAAATGGAGAGACAAGGTGCATAAGGAGGAGCATAGCTTTCCTAGAGGATATATCCATTCACATTTCAAATTGGCAGAAAAGACATAATTATGTTTAAAAGTAATTTGTATGTATGGCATAAACTGTAAGGCACCAGCTTGGTGAATAGTTCATGAATTCGTTATTTTTCTGTAAATGTATATTTTCTCCTATAATAAATATATATTCACTGAATACATACTGTGTGCCAAATATTAGTGCTATATGTTTACAAACATAATCTTATTTAATATCATCAGACTGTCTAGGCATATGATCAAATAATCTCATGGTGGTAACGACTTGCAACTAAGCAAACAGCTAATACATGCTGAATTTAATCTTAAATTAATCTGTTTTACACTAAAGCTCTCCCTACTCTGTTGACAGAAAGTAGTCAGTTTTTTTTTCTTTTTTTTAAATCAATATTTGTTGAATAAGTGAATGACCTATCCACACTTACAAGAATCCAGGTGGCACAAGAGTTAAGAACTCTGTTGCTTAACAAAATGTTGCCTGTTTGAACCCTCCCAGCAGCTGTGCAAGAGATTTAGCAATCTGCTCCCATAAAAAATATAGCCTAGGAAACTATGGTAAAGTTCTACTCTGTCATATGAAGTTGCTATGAGTTAAAATTGATGGCATCCAACAAATAATAATATTCACACTTAGGAAGGTGGAAGAAATAATGTTACTGTAAAAATTCTGTTAGATACTATGTATAAAGTACCTAGATAAAGAAAATGCAAAACAAAATATGAGATTGAGATGGTGATAATGGTAGTTTGATCAGCAGGACGTGCTGGTGAATTTGCAATTTCTTCATCATCCTGGGCCTCCGAATCTTTCCCACATCCTTGGCCTACTTGCTTATCATCAGTGATGCAGGACATCAAACTGAAAGCCAAATAAAACACCTACTAACTGGCCCACTAGGCAGGCCAGTTATAGACTGGGCCTTGGATCCAACTCAAGGAAGCCATGAGAAGAGATTCACACTGGTGAATGGGAACTTTACCTCAAGTCCTTAGGGAGTACTAATGGTTGAAGGCTGAGTTAAATAAACCAAGTTAAATCCTCACATGCAAAGAGATAGATTAGATATGAGATACAGAAACAAAGCCAAGATTCAGAAGACCTTCAGACACAAAATAGGATGGGATACATCTGGAATAAAACAAGACAACATGGTGAAGGCTGTGTAGGACCTAGAAGTCTGTGTGACTTGCCTGCCTTTGTGGCAAATGTCTGCAGGCTACTGCAGAACAGGGAGGAAAATGAGCTGAATGAGTAACTACAGATGGAGCTTAGCTACAGGACACCACAAAGAGGTCACTACTTCCTGTAACTTCAGTGTTCCTCCTCTATGACTACAATCAAAGACCTTGCATTAGTTCCTGATGTGTGCCATAATCAATTATCTAAAATTTGGGGGCTTAAAACAAAAGAAATTTATTCTCTGAAAGTTCAGTACAGATGTCCAAAATCAGTTATCACCGGGCTGAAATTAAACTGTCAGCAGGGCTTCACTCCCTCCAAATGTTCCAAGGGAGAATCTGTTCCTTGTCTCTTCTAGCTTCTGGTGGCTACAGGCATTCCTTGGCTTATAGCTGCATCCCTCCAATCTCTGCCTCCATTTTCACATCATATTCTCCTCCTTTGTGTGTTCCAATTGTTCCTTTTACTTCTTTCTTATAAGGACTTATACTCTCTTATAAGTAATGATTGGATTCAGGGCCCACCGAAATGATCCACAATAATCCCCCCATATCAAGATCATTAATTTAATCACATCTGCAAAAACCTTATAATATAAGGTAACATTCACTAGTTGCTCACATTGGGAGCCACCATTCAACCACTACCAATCTCATTCCCTGCCCCCCTTTCATTCTCCTCCCTCTGTTTTTGTGTGTTAAACTACTGAGAATTTCACCCTGTTGTGTGTTTATGGAATCTGGGTTGTACTTCTGTGTGACCCTGTTCTATTTAATCTTAAGCAGTCTTACCACTATTGGAAACATGCTAATTTTGGGGCATCTTCAACCAAATTGTCCATGTGCCTCAAGCCTCACCCAGGCCTTTTAGATCTTGGGGTAGACATTCCATGCCTTGAAATCAATAGTCTCCTCCCCTCCCTCTCGGCAGTATAGTAGTTAAGAACATGACCTCTAATCCACAATCCTAGATTAAAATCTGGAATCTGCTATTCCCTAGCTGTATGACCATGGGCAATTTTTAATTTAGCTGTGTTTCCTGTTTCTCACCTTAAAATATAGATGAGGATAATGTGATCTACTGTTAGATTACTGTTAAGGTTAAATGAACTAACTTCCACAGCATTGAGAGAACTATTTTTTATCTGAGTATCAGCTCAGACTGTGATGATGATGATGTCTGGCCTCTGTAGAGCTCTTACCTGGGGACTATTAAGATGATTACCAGAATAAACATTAATTAGTACAGAGCCCCTGGCCCTTGAAAACTTATTCTTTTTAATGTAATCTCTGAAGATTGTTTTTCAGGACTTCTGTGGAGATCTCTGTTTCATAGTTTTGGTTTGGAGCACAATTGTCAGTATCAGTTACACCTGACTCATCTAATGACTCTGAATCTGGCTTCTTCATCTATAAAATAGACATCATAATACTTTTCACAGAGGATTGCTGTGAAGGTTAAACAAGAAAAACATGTAGATCCTGGAATCCCTGGTTGGTTCAAATAGTTAAAATGTCCATCTGTTAAGCAGAAGATTAGAAGCTTAACTTCACCCATGGGTGCCTCAAAAGAAAGATCTGGTGATCCATTGTGACAAACCAGCCATTCAAAACTCTATGGAGCACAGTTCTATTGTGACACACATGGTACTGGCGTGAGTCAAAATCACCATAATGTGGATCTAGTAAGTGATCAATAAATGAAAACTATTAATATTCATAGAACCTTTGGTGGTACAGTGGTTAAGCACTTGGATGCTAACCCAAAGGTGAGCAGTTTGAACCCACCACCAGTTCCAAGGTAGAAAGGTGCAGAAGTCTGCTTCCATAAATATTGCAGCCTTGTAAACACAATGGGGCAGTTCTACTCTGTCCTCTAGGGTTGCTACAGATCAGAATCGACTTGTAATAGATTTGTTTTATTATTATTCATATGTATATTTCTAATACTGATAGCATAAAAACCTAGCAAATCAGGCAGGATGCAAATCAAGGCTCATTTAGGAAATTGAGGTTCATATTCTGTTTACAAATAGAATATTAAAATTCCAAAAACCTAATGCTCCCTTCAAGAATCTGAATTGCTTCTTTAACATAAGGGAAACAAAGTGCTAGAAGAGTAAAAATAAAAAGGACAAGGACAAAGTGAAGGCAGGGAACAGCACCAGTAGCAGCACAGGTCTGGGTCTTTGCTGTATGTGTACTCTTTGTACAAATCACCTTGTTACAATTTCTCTCTGTTGATAGAATTTCTTTCTTTTTAAGGCACAGTTAATTAAAACCATCTGCTAGCCACTCTTGTTTAGCTGAGGCTAATCCCTGTTTACTGCAAATGTCTGAATGTGTAAGGAAACTTGAAGGTGGGGGGTAGTCGAAGAAGAAAACAAAAATACTTAGCAAATGACCAAGGAAAATTGTAATCACTGGTGTCCTCCTGGAAGTGAAAAATTATTGTACTTAATCCCTCTAATGCCAGGGGTGTTGATTCATACAAATGGCTGCCACATGTGCTACAAGATTGAGATTGTATTTCCACTGTAAATATGTTACCAGTAAGTTCAGACAGTTCTATTTGCAATTCCACAGACTCCCTGTGAGGGAGCAGGCCTCTTGAACCTCCCTGGACCTGCAGAAGGAAGGCACATCTAATGGGGCAAACCTTAGGCCCCTCCTTGATCACTTTTAAATGCCAGGCACAAATGTCACCTCACTATGGTATTTAATCTTCTCATTCTTTGTAGCACATGTGTGGGGTCCTTTTTCACCAGGAAGACCCAACACAAATGTCCAGACAGAATCCAACATTAGACAAACAGATTCCAAATCTCAAATGGCCTCAACTGCTTTTGCAGCTGTCTCTGTAAAATTCTTCCTCACTGACACCAATAGCTTTCTTCTGCCCCCAATTTTTTATATATTAAAACCCTCCTTTCTAGCTCAAATAACCCTACAAACTGCAACCCACTTGCCATTCCCCCACACACACTTCCCTCACTCCCACCTTCTTAGTTGCTCTAATTTCTTCTGTGGCAAAGCTCAGGAAGAGTTAATTTTTTAAAAGTTCTATTGTCTCTCTTTGTACCTCATTTTTTTCATTTAAAATCATCACTGTGAGAGAAACAAAAAAAAAAAAAACAACAGAAGGACATCTGACTCCATGAAAACAAAAAGGGCTTTGGGAAGGGATGAAGATGGAATCAAGTGTTATTCCCAACACTTGAGTACATGGCTTCACTTGTATGTGCAATGAATGCATAAACTGCACCACCCTATCCTGTCCCTGAGCCCTGATTCCCCATCCATTAAGTCGGGCTGATACTACCTAACTCATGAAGTCATATTGAAAATTACAGCTACAGTGAAAATGGTCTAGTGAAGTTAAGGATGTCATTAGTATTATTTTTAATTTTTACTAGACATGTTAATGAAAATTACAATAAAATAAGTATATGTCCTTTCATAGCTTTTTTTTTCTTTATTTTTAGAGTTTTGTGAAGAGGAGAGCCAATAATATTGTGCAACAAGCAAAGATGTCTCCAGTCCAATATTGTTATTGATTATTGGTCCTGGACTAGGTTCTTCGATCAAGGAACTAAATAACTATTCTGAGTAATAAGTAATTAATAATAATAGTAAGTAATTAAGAATAATTAATCTTAATTAAAATTAGAAAAAATTAAGATTAGAAAAAATTAATCTTAATTAAGATTAGACCTTGAAAATCAATTTACTGTAAACAAAGTAAACATTGAAGTAAGTTACTCAGAATAGTTGTTTAGTTCCTTTACCAAGGAACCAGTCCAAGACCAGTAATAAATAATAATATTGGACTGGATGACATCTTTGCTTTTTGCACAATATTATGGGCTCTTCTCATAAAACTCTAAAATTAAAAAAAAAAAAAAAAAGGAGGGTAAGCAAGGGCAGAGAGGTTTGGAACAGCTAAGGGAGACGAACTTGTCTGTCATTTTGTCAACCTATGGTGGCTTGCATGTTGCTGTGAGGCTGGAGGCTGTGCCACCAGTGTTTCAAATGCCAGCAGGGTTGCACATGGTGGACAGGTTTCAGCAGAGCTTCCAGACTGAGACAGACTTGGAAGAAAGAATAAGCCATCCATTCTCAAAGAATTGGCCAGGGAAAATCTTATGGGTAACAGAGAAACACTGTCTGATACATTACTAGACAACTTTATGAATAGCACTGAAACACAGTGTGATGCAGTGCTGGAAGATGGGCCCTTTGGGTAGGAAGGCACTGAAAATACCACTGGGAAAGAGCTGTCTCATCAGAGTATAACAAACTTTAATGATTTGGATAAAGTAAAGCTTTTGGACCTCCATTTGCTTACATGGCATGACTCAAATTGAGAAGAAACAGCTGTAAATATCCATTAATAATCAGAACATGGAATGTAAGAAGTATGAATCTAGGAAAGTTGGAAGTTGTCAAAAATGAAATGAAACACGTAAAGATTGATGATATCCTAGGCATTAGCTAAAATGGACCAGTTTTGGCCAAAATGAATCAGTCATCAGCCATGTGATCTACTATGCTGGGAAAGACAAACTGAAGAAGAGTGGTATGGCATTCATCATCAGAAAGAATGTTTCAAGTCTGTCCTGAAGTACAATGCTGTCAGTGATAGGATAATATCCATATACCTACAAGGAAAGCCAGTTTATACTACTGTTATTCAAATTCATACATCAACCACATGCCAAAGATGAGGAAATTGAAGATTTTTGCCAATTTCTGCAGTCTGAAATTGACTGAATATGCAATCAAGATGTGCTGATTATCACTGGTGATTGGAATGTAAAAGTTGGAAACAAAGAAGAATCACTGGTAGTTGGAAAATTTAGCCATGATGATAGAAATAATGCTGGAGATTGCATGATAGAATTTTACAAGCCCAGTGACTTATTCATTGCAAATACCTTTCTTCAACAACACAAACATTGGCTACACACATGGACTTTGCCAGATGGAGTACATAGGAATCAGATTGATTTCATCTGTGGCAAGAGGTGATGGGGAAGCTCAATATCTTCAGCTAAAACAAGGCCAGGAGATGATTGTGGAACAACTATCAACTGCTCAAATGCAAGTTCAACTTGAAGTAGAAGACAATTAAAACAAATCTACCAGAGCCAAAATATGACCTAGAATACATCCCTTCTGAATTTAGAGACCATCTAAAAAATCGATTTTAAGCATTGAACACCAATGAACAGAAACCAGAGGAATTGTGGGATAACATTAAGAACATCATCCACAAAGAAAGCTAAAGGTCATTAAAAAGACAGGAAAGGAAGAAAAGACCAAAATGGATGTCAGAAGAGACTCTGAAATTTGCCCTTGAATGGGGAGCAGCTAAAGCAAATAGAAGAAATGACAAGAAAAAAGAGATGAACCGAAGATTTCAAAGGGCAGTTGGAGAAGACAAAGCCAACTACTATAATGAAATGTGCAAAGACCTGGAGTTAGAAAACCAACAAGGAAGAACACACTCAGGATTTCTCAAGCTGAAAGAACTGGAGAAATTTGAAGCATTGAGTTGCAAAATTGAAAGATTCTATGGGCAAAATATTGAATGATGCAGGAAACATCAAAAGATGGAAGGAATACACAGTGTACCAAAAAGAATTGATCAATGTTCATCCATTTCAGGAGGTGGCATATGATTGAGAGCCAATGGTATTGAAGTTGAAGCTGCACTGAAGGAAGTGGTGAAAAACAAAGCTCGAGGAATTGATGGAATATCCATTAAGTTGTGTCAACAAACGGATGCTGCGCTGGAGGTACTCACTCGGCTATGCCAGGAGATTTGGAAGACAGCTACCTGGCCAACTGACTGGAAGAGAGCCATATTTGTACCCATTCCAAAGAAAGGTGATCCCACAAAATGTGGAAATTATAGAACAATATCATTAATATCACATGTAAGTAAAATCTTACTGAAGATAATTCAAAAAAGGTTGCAGCAGTATATTGACAGACAACTTCCAGAAATGCAAGCTGGATTCAGGAGAGGACATGGAGTGAGGGATATCATCATTGATGTTAGATGCATCTTGGCTGAAAGCAAAGAATACCAGAAAGATCTTTACTTGTGTTTTATTAACTATGCAAAAGCGTTCAGTTGTGTGGATCAAAACAAATTGTGGATAACCTTAAGAAGAATGGAATTTCCAGAACCCTTAATTGTACTCTTGAGGAACCTGTACATAGATCAGGAGGCTGTCTTTTGAACAGAAGGGGACAATGCATTGTTTAAAATCAAGAAGGGAGTTAGTCACCATACTTTTTCAATCTGTATGCTGAACAAATAATCTGAGAAGCTGGACTATATGAAAAAGAATATGGCATCAGGATTGGAGGAAGAATCATTAACAATCTGCGATACACTGGAGACACAACTTTGATTGCTAAAAATAAGGATGATTTTAAGCACTTACTGATGAAGATTGAAAAATAGAGTCTGCAGTATGAATTAAACCTAATATAAAGAAAACAAAAATCTTCACAACTGTATCTATAAAGTAGCATCACGATAAATGAAGAAAAGATTGAAGTTGTCAAAGACTTCATATTACTTGGTTCTACAATCAACACCAGTGGAAACAGCAGTCAAGATATCAGATGATGTATGTTGTTGTTGTTGTTATGTGCCGTCGAGTCAGACACGACTCATAGCAATGCCTCCTTGGGTTTCCGAGGCAGTATCACTATGGAAGTAGATTGCCCCATCTTCCTTCCGAGGAGTGGCTGGTGGGTTTGAACCGCCAGCCTTCTAGTTAGCAGTCAAGTGCCTTAGGCACTACACTACCAGAGCTCCCAGACAATGTATAGCACTAGGCAAATCTGCTGCAAAAGACCTCTTTCAAGTGCTGAAGGGCAAAGATGTCTCCTTGAGGAGAAAGGTGTGCCTGAAACAAGCCATAGTATTTTCAATCACCTCATATGCATGTGAGAGCTGGACAGTGAATAAGGAAGACTGAAGAAGAGTCCATACTTTTGAGTTATGATATTAGCAAAGAATGGTGAAAGTACTGTGGACTGCTAAAAGAACTAACAGATCTGTCTCGGAAGAAGTGCAGCTGTAATGCTCCTTGAAAGAGAATGGCCAGACTTTGTCTCACCTGCTTTGGTCATGTTTTAAGAAGGGACCATTCCCTGGAGAAGGATATCATGCTTGGTAAAGTGTAGGATCAACAAAAGAGGGGAAGGCCCTCAAGAGGATTAACTGACATAGTGGCTGCAATGATGGGCTCATGTATAGCAAGGATTGTGGAGCTGGCACAGGACTGTGTAGTGTTTTGTTCTACTCTACATGGGGTGGCTATGAGTCAGAGACAACTTGATGGCACCTAACAACAACAACAACTTCTGTTCTGGTTGCCTAGTGCCACTCTGACAGAAAGATACCACAAATAGGATGGCGTTAACAAACAGGAGTTTATTCTCTTACAATTTGGAGGCTTTAAGTCCAAATTCAAAGTGCCAGGCTCTAGGGGCTGGGTGAAAGCCCCCCAACCTTGATGTCCAGCTCTGCCTCCTTCTCCTGGCCCACTGGAGTTAGAGGCATTTCTTCACTCAGACAGCTACTGGCTGCTGAGGCTGAGGTTGACAAGTAAAAGGCACAGTCCTGATGTTACCAAACCACACAGCAGGCCATAAACTTAAGTCCATTGTAAGTCCCAAGGTTGGCAGAGCATAGCAGGCTGCTGAGCAACGACACAGCTACTTGCAGGGTCCAAGTGTGCCATAGGCTAGAGACCATTCCCAAGGCTTCTCCTTATATACAGGAAGCAGACCACATCCCAAAGGCAGCTACTCAGCTGCTTGTGGTAGATCCCACCATGGAGTTGATTGCTAGTCTCATCATGAGGAATAACTACCACCAGCTGCCCAGACACTCAACCAGGCCCAGCCAAGTTGACACAAAAACAACCACCACAACTTCCTAAAGCTTAGTTCAGATTACAAGAGCTAGACTATTTGCTTTCAAGGAACCCATTGTATGTACTGTTAAGCTAGAGGTAATGAAAGGAGTGGGGATTCTTAGAAGGAGTAGTTGCTCCCTTTGAACATACTCTGCAAAATTGGCTTCCTTTCAACAATATTTAAAAGTTGTAATTGACATGGAGAAGTATGAGTCTATGGTGATGAGGTGTCGTAAGAAGACTATTTCTTCTAACATCAATTGTTAGACACTGAGACAAATAGAGTCATGAAGACGCAGTGACTTTGGGGATTTGCTCTTTCACTGACCACAGTTCAGGGGCCTGGTATTAGAGCAGGCTAGGCTTCTGCTACTGGGCTTTCCTTGCTAGCCCCTGTTCCTGATGGTCATTATCGGATGAACTAAAATACTTCTTTCTTCCCCTTCAGGGAGGTTTCTCAACCTGTTTTGCAAGCACAAAGAAATTAGTTTCCCTAGAGAGCTCACCCTCCAGGAAGAAGAGATCTGTCCTGACATGTCTCTTACTATTTTAAATTTAGTATGGCTGTAATGTAGACTTGTGCTCTCACACTACTGCAACTGCACAGGGTGCAAGTGAATACATTTCTTGCTCAGTGGAAGTGCTCTAAAGATGTCATCTATTAGAACTGAATATTATCAAGTGACCCAAGAGGTCAAAAAAGAAGTCACAAAGACCTAGCTTTAAAAGTGACACACACTGTTACCTCCACCATGCTGTAGGGTCACACAACCAGGTTTGATTTTGCATATAAGGAGACTATACAAGGTTATGAATAGCAAGGGATGAGGATTATTGCCGGGAATTTGGGAAGATGGCTAATACATGTTTTCACACATTCTTAAGTTGACATCTAAATTACTTTTGCATAAGTTCTAGTAACTGTAAATATACTTCATTGTATAATAGTATATATTCAAATACCTATTTATAAGAATCTATATTATATAAATATATCTTAATAAAAATTTGGGGTTTATAGATCTAACCCACTCAGTACATGGAACATGTCCACCGTACAGCCAATGGGGAAATACTTCATTTTAAAAGTTCAAATAAATTTGACGATATGGGTTGATTTCAAAACATACATCTGAAATATGAATTCTAAATCTAGAGAATGTGGAGAAAGAGACAGATATGCAGAAAAAGAAAGAGAGAGAGAAAAAAAAAAATCACCCAGTCCTGTTGTGAGTTTATTACCTAGGTTCAATAGGGCTTTGGTGTTTCTTCTTTACTCCCTTAATGTTTTGTTCTAATAGGGTGTTCATCAGGAGAAATGTATTTTCAAAATATCCCTTTGTTTGAAATCTGGAATATTTTTATACTTTTTGACATGGTACCACAAAAAGTTCAGAATGGGCATATGTTGTATTAGAAGAAAGGGAAATTATAGAAGAATAGTGGGAAAGGAGAACAGGTAGACCACAGACATTTTAGGAGCAAGTACAATGGACATTGTGGGTCTGAAAACTGATTAATTTAACTGATTAACTTAAAGCAGTCCTTTCCTTCATATCCTGGAAGGTGTTTTAGTACCCTCAGTAGTTTGAATGCATGGCTTTAAATTACTTCATCCAGTTCTGAGTACCATGTGGGGATTATATAAATGTTAGAACTCCAATTTGACTTCCTTAACATGTATCTGTTGAGAACCTGTCAGAAAATTATAATTTCTCACCAAAGTGCTCACAAAACTACTTTTGTGTGTGTGTGTGTGTGCAAATAAGAGCTTCTTCAACATAGGCTTCCACATTTCACATGTCACGAACCTTGTATTCTGTGTCTTGCCACGGCTTAATCCAGGCTTAAAAAGGAGCTCTGGTGGCCCAGTGTCTAAGGCATTTGACTGCTAACCAGAAGGTTGGCAGTTAAAACCCACACCACTGCTCCATGGAAGAAAGATGAGGCAATCTACTCCCGTAAAGATTTACCATCTCAGAAACCCAATGGGAGTTGCTCTGAGTTGGAATCAACATGATGGCATTTTTTTTTGGGGGGGTGGTGGTGGTAATCCAGTCTTGGCACAAAGCAGATCATTGTTGTGGTGTGAGGCTGTCACTCCTTCTTCCTATCCTCCCATACATCTACAGCTGACATCACTGATTGATTATGGTATTTTCCAATTGAGCTGATATGTGGAATTCTTCTTAACACATAGTCACAGGTAGCCCTTCCAAGATAGGAAATGTGATACATCACTGAGTTCCTACTTAGTCCATAAATTTAATCTAAATAAATTGTATAAATGTATGACAATTTCTAACTTCACATAATTGAAAGTATCAGAAAAGGCACAATATTACTTTGGCTGCATTCTGTTAGTCAGAGCAAGACACAAAGACCATCCAAAATCAAAAGGTAGAAAATTATGCAATTGTACTACTGTGTGAAAGGAGATGCTACAGAGCCATGATTCAACGGATGCAAAAACAAGGGTGGGGGAAGACTTGAGGCTTGACTTAAGATCATTTCTACTCTGGTATTAACAAAACAAAACCCATATTTCCAAACAAAGTCATTTTTACAAGTAGAAGGGTCATGATTCCAACACATTTTCAGGAGACAGTTCAATCCATAGCAATGGTAAAGAAAAATGAGAAAATTTAAACATGAGTATATATTGACGGGATTCTTTTTATTTATCAGTTAGTTTGTGGTGAAACAGCCTTTCTGAGTTGAGCCTGGCTTTCTTAATCTCATCACTGGTTCAGATGTAACTGCACAGCCTAGATGCTGCCTAGGAAGAAGGAGTCATCTATATCCTGTAATGCTGCAGGCATCTTACAAATATTCAATAGAACCTCACTCCCAGCATTTATGTACAGACTTTACAGCATTACAAATGACACTGCATAACATAAATTATTAAATTATAAGCATAGACTTTTATTTTCTGTATATGCTATATACATGTGTGATATATAAAAGATAATTGATATAAACTAGTCCATATTGACTTTGGTTCCAGGAGCTACAGGGAAAGAACTTTTTTTTTCTTTTTTGATAACAATTTGTTGTGTTTTAGGTGAAAGTTTACACAACAAATTATATTCCTTTTAACAATTTTTATATGAATTGTTCTATGTCATTCTTGTTGTTGTGTTGTTATGTGCCACTGAGTTGGATCCGACTCATAGCAACCCCTCCTTGGGTTTCCGAGGCAGTATCACTACAGAAGTAGATTGCCCAACCTTCCTTCTGAGGAGTGGCTGGTGGGTTTGAACCACCAGCCTTCTGGTTAGCAGTTAAGTGCCTTAGGCACTACACTACCAGATCATTTTTACAGCATTCTCATTATTTCCATTCTGTTTGTTCTGTTTCCATTGATCTAGCTTCCCTCCTTGTTTTCTTACCTTTGCTTTTGGGTATATGTTGACTGCTTGGTCTCATATGGTTAATTGTATAAAGAAGCTCATTACTATGAGTGATAGTGTTTATTTGATAAGCTCAATCTATTATTTGGCTGAAAGATGACCCACAAAGAGAGCTTCAATTCCAGGTTCAAAATTTATTTTAGATCAATAATTTGTGGTTCCTCTAGTCTCTATTGGTCTTGTAGATCTTTTTTTTTTTTTTTTTTTTAAGGAATTTGAGTTTTGTTCTACATTTTTCTTCCATTCTATCTGGAACTTTATATTGAGCCCCTGGTCAGAATACTCAGTAATAGTAGCCAGGCACTATCTAGTTCTTCTAATCTCAGACTAAAGGAGGCTGTGCTTCCCATGGGCTATTAGTCCTATAGACTGGTTTCTTCTCTGAATCTTTGATTTTGTTCATCCTCTTTTGTTCCATATGACTAGAGACCACTAACTAACTGTGATGGTCAATCGCAAGCTTTTAAGACCACAGACACTATTCCCCAAACTAGACTGTGGAACATTATGAAAGAACTATTTCCTGACTAGAGATATGAATACCAAATATCCATCCACCAAAAACTCACTCCCATGGAATAGATTCTGACTCATAGTGACTCCTCCTTGGGGTTCTGAGGTGGTATCTGTAAGGAAATAGATTGCCCAATCTTCCTTCCTAGGAATGGCTGATCGCTTTGAACTGCCAGGCTTCTGATTAGCAGTCAAATGCCTTAGGCACTACGCCACAGGATAGAGATGAAAGGAACTCTGGTGGTGCAGTGCCTAAGGCATTTGACTACTAACTAGAAGTTTGGCAGTTCAAACTCACCAGCCACTCCATGGAAGGAAGATAGGGCAATCTACTTCAGTAAACATTTACTGCCTCGGGAACCCAATGGGGGTTGCTATGAGTCAGAATTCATTCGATGACAGTGGGTTTGGTTTTGGTAGGACATAGATGCAATGAGGGTCAATCGTCAGCTTACTCTTCAGGGACATAAAAGAGGACCATTCTCTGTGCTTCAGTTCTCTCATCCTTTAAATGAGAGAGAAGAAAATCAGATTCGAATCTCTAGGATCTCTTGCCCTTCCCTCAATGACTTCTGATTTTCTTATATTCTATATATTTTATGTTGATAACATCAAAAGTCTCCTAATGGTAGGAAGGTTATCAACTTTTTAAAAAGTTTGTTGAGGTCAGATGCCATCCCAATATTATTCATAATTTGCAGGAACACTCCCCAGCACAGGGTTGAGCACATGGCAAAAGTGAAATAGTTGCTGAATGAATGGACAATTTGCGGAAATTGACAATAACAGCCACTAGAGCAGGACATGGTATTTTGATCAGGATACAAACCCTGGGGCTGACAGTGAATCATGGAGATGGTATTTCTTGCCAGCAATATACCAATAGTTAGCAGAAGATAAAACCAAACAGTGACATGACTCCCATGACCCATTCCTTCTAGAAATATCAGCCAGGCCATTTCTTCCAGTCACATGGGATAGGCCCTGGGATTGGGTTCCTCTCACATTCTTAGGAATGCAAATTCTTGTCTTCCCAGGGACTGTAAAATATACGTCACATTGCTTATGTTCTCTGGAGAATAACTATGGGAACAACCTCGGGCCTCACAGGAAGGAAGGAGGTTCAGGGAAGGCCATAACCCAGAGTTATTTTAAGCACAAGTTCCTTTAGTTCAGGCAGAGTCCACACTTCTTACTTGATGGCAGAGGATCATGCAGCTGGAGTTGCAAACCTGATTTTGGCTTGTCAGAAAAAATGTGATCTGAGATTTCAGAGGACAGCCTCTCTACTGATTTTGTTTATGTCTTAGAGCTAATCTCTTTTCTTCCCTGAAACTCTGCCTTTCACTCTTTAAAACTTATTGATTAAAAAAAAATATTGAGAACCTACTGTCAACCCACCAGCCACTCCTCGGAAGGAAGATTGGGTAATCTACTTCCGTAGCGATACTGCCTCGGAAACCCAAGGAGGGGTCGCTATGAGTCAGTTCTGACTCCACGGCTGATAAAAACAACAACACTGTATTCCCAGAACAGTTCTAGAT
Source organism: Orycteropus afer afer (assembly GCF_000298275.1). Lineage (NCBI taxonomy): Eukaryota > Metazoa > Chordata > Mammalia > Tubulidentata > Orycteropodidae > Orycteropus > Orycteropus afer. Next base: position 284,382 of record NW_006921612.1, read on the forward strand.
GCTGAAGATAAGACAACAAGAAAAAAAAAGATAAAAAAAATCCTGCTTTCATGAAACCTTTACCCTAACGCCAGGAGATAAATCATAAACATATAAATATATAATAACTGGTATTGGTGTATACTGAAAAATAATAAAGCAGAGTGGAAAAAAACTAGGGAATGCGAAGATTAGGAATGAGTACATTGGTGATTCAGTGATGTAATTAATTACCTCCCTACAGGAGACTCGAGTTCAATTCTCAGCCAATCCACCTCAAGCACTGATACCACTCATCTGTCAGTGGAGGCTTGTGTGGTGCTATGATATTGAAGAGGTTTCAGTGGAGCTTTCAGACAAAGAAAGACTGACTAGGAAGAAAGGCCTGGTGATCAGCCAATGAAATGGGTGGTTCACAAACAGTCCAATCCTGTTGTGGATGGAGTTTCTATGAGTGGAGGGCCAAGCTCAGCTAATAATACCAGCAAGATTGTGGGTAAGGTTGCAAAGACTTTGCTCTCTTATATAGGCTGGTCAGACAAGGAAACAGGAATAGATATTTGGAAAATGTGATGGAGTGAGCAATGGAGATATCCAGAGGAAGTTCAAAAACTACCAAGACAGGAGTACATCTTGTGCTCAAGGAACAGAAAGCCAGTCAATAGAGCTAAAAAGGAATAAACCAGGCAGGATATTAGAGCCATGTGAGTCCTTGTTAGTTATGGTTAGGAATTGATGTTTTCTTCTGAATGAGATGGAAAGCCACGGGAAGCTTTGGAGCAGTAGAATGAAATATTCTACCTCATGTGTGAATGCATCACCCTGAATGCAGGTGGTGAATTGACTAGAGAGCTGAAACAGAGAGACCAGTTAGGACAAGTAGTCAGATTCTCTGCATTTGACAGGAGGTGCTCATTGATTAAATATGGAGTTTGAAAGGAAAAAGAGTTAAGTTTAACTTCAAGATTTATGGCCTGAGTAACTGGGAAAAAAAAAAGATTTACAAGGAAAATGAAGATTGTAAAAGAAGCTATTTTACAGACATGGAAAGCTTACCTTTAGATACTACTTCTAAGATGCCTATTAGAAATGCAGTGTACATATTGAACAATGACGGATGGATGTATACATCCGGAGGTCAAGACAGAGTTCCTGGTTAGTCATGCAGACTTTCAAAATCAGCATATCTCATCTGAACCACAGAACAGAAAAACTGTTTGAATGACTCTTTTCTCAGTTCTCCCATGTTGGATACATAAGTATAGTATCACAGCATAAGAGAGAAGGTAATTTATCACACACAATGCATGCTTTTTGTAGATGGCCTTCTCACATTGGCCAGCTGGAGGCAAATGCAACTATTTAGATTCAATAAACAATACAACTTTTTTTAGAAGTGAATGTGGCAGCACAATACAAATGACTCCTGACACATTGATATACGATGCAATTCTATACCGCATTTCAATGCCTACCAACAACTCTGATATCTTGAATGCCTATTTGAGTGTCACTCTAAGCAACTGTTCTTATCTCAGGAAGAGCAATGTTAGGAGAAAGGCCATCTAACCCACTTAGATTCCATTTAGTTCTATTCTGTCCTCCCAGAAGAACTGTACAAGACTGATTCCTGAAATATGGAGAGATATTCTCCTAAGTTCCAGCTTGAAGATGCTATTTCCTTCCTTTCAAAGGGATGTCCACACTGGGAGTCTCAGTGCTTTAAAGCTCTTCCTTAATACTGTATGCTGACGCTAACTACAAACACAGAATCTACTCCTTGACATGTCATGATTGATTTAAATTGTTCCTTGGTAGTTGGTCCATCAGAAGATGCTGCCTCTACCTTCATATCACCAAGGCTTAATTGAGGTACTCTTCAGTTGATATTTCTAGATTTTTCTGGTGATATTGAGAACTTGTGTATCACATGGCATGTGAATGCTGCATAAGCAACAGCTGAGCTAGATTCTTGAAACAAGACTTGTTCGTTCCATAGATCAAGCACTTTGTAATCTCCTCTAGAAGATGTCAATGACATCTGTAACTGGAAAGTCTAGTTCTTTCTTACCAAATTTAAAGCCACTGAGAGAGAGATGGAGGCTGATGCATTAGTTGGACTTTTCTTCATCACTGTTGTGACTTGATATCAACTGTCAAATGAAATTAGTTTCATCCCAAGGTCAGAAGAAGAAGCCAGAAATTAAATTTGCTAGTAGCTTTTGGTATTGTAACCATAATTACTGCTGCTTTTTCTACAATAGTAGTGCAGATGAAACACACACATACACACACACACACAAACAAAACAGTTCTCATCTAGTTAATTGTGAATCATGGCAACCCATGTGTGTCAGTGTAGAACTGTGCTTCATGTAGTTTTCAATGTCTGATCTCTCAGAAGTAGATTGCCAGACCTTTCTAGATATCAAAGAAAAAAAAAAAAAAATCCTTCAAAGAAGAGTTTCCAAATTTTACTGGCTGATTAGGTCTAGCTACTTCAAAGAAGTATCTGCTTCCATGCTTTCCATAAGGTACTTATCACAGGAAACACAAGGCCATTTGTATGACATTTATTATATTTGAAATTATATGCATGTGTGTTTATAAAATGATTGTATTCCTCCTTGGGGATAGAGATAATAACTCTAGAGTTTGCAACTTTCTCAGCCACTTCCAGAACAATGTGTAAAATTTAATATGGAGTTAAATAAATAGGTCTGTAATGGATGAATGAAGGAATAGACATGACTCTGAAAGCCTCATAGTGTAAGATTAGGGACTAGAGGAGACAAGCATCCTGTAAATATAATTGGGATATGTGTAGAGTGCTATCTGTGTCTGTTACCTATAAGGCTCTTTGGAGATTTTCACTTTACCTCCCTGAGTCTTAGTTTCTTTTTACTTTTATGTATCTGATCCCAGGCCATATTAGGCTATTGTATGTAGATATGCTTATTATAAACTTCTAAAAAAAAAAAAAACAAGCAAACTCACTGCTGTGCAACTCATAGCAACCCCTCCTTTGGTTTCTGAGGTGGTATCACTGCGGAAGTCTAGCCCAATCTTCCTTTGGAGGAGTGGCTGGTGGATTTGAGCTGCCAGCCTTCTGATTAGCAGTCAAACGCCTTTGGCACTATGCCACCAGAATTCTAGGCATGTTTATTAAAATAACTTCATGAAATGTATGGCAAAACGTTTCTCAAAGAGGTTTATTGATTTACACTGCCACAAACACCATTTAAGCACTCAATTGTTCCATACACAAAATAACATTTGGTATTTTTAGACTTTCTTAAGGAACTAACTCTTATTGTGGTTTTAATACACATTTCCCTGAAAAATAAAGATGTTGAGCAATTTTTTATGTTTAATAGCCTTTAATATGCTTTCCTTTTATATGTGAGAATACCTCCTCAGGTATTTTGTTTGTGTGTTGTTCTTGTGGTTATTTGCCTACAACTCTTTGGAGGTTGTACTTTTCTTAATGATTTGTAGAAGATATTTAAGTGTAGGGATGCTCATTGTTTTTGGCTGTACCCACTACAGATATCTTCTCTCACTTTGTGGCTTGACTTTTTGCTCTCCTTTTGGAGTCTTTGGGTGAACAGAAATTCTGAATTTTAATGTAGTTGGACCTATTAATTAGTTTTATGGTTTATGTTTTCATGTCATGTTTTAGGTTCCCTCTACTGTCCCAAGCTCATGAAGACATTCTCCCATATGCTCTAAAAGCTGCCAAGAGCAGCATGGAACAAGAGCAAGCTAAAATGCCACAAACTCACTTTTCTTACTGATATTCAGGTATTGTTCCTGAATAATAAATCCTCAGATTTTTGCAAGCCTTCGATTAATCTCTAGAGTCCTAGAGAAGCTTACTTTTATAATTCCTGCCCAATTCCCACTGTTTTTATGGAGAAGAATATTTTCAGAGGTCCTCATTCCACCATTCTTGAAGTGCTTCTGTTGTCACACATTTTTTTTCTCTTTGTCATTTTTTGTTCATTTGTTTTGAAATAAAATTCATAAGACATAAAATCCACCATCATGCCCATTTTTGTTACATATCCTTTAAGTAATATTTGAAGTGAATATGAATTGAAAATAGATTCCTTTTATCATTGTGAAATGACACTCTGTAGAGCTAGTAAGGCTTTTTTTTAAAAAAAAACCTTCAAAAGCTTTGAAGTATAATATAGATATACCAGCTTTCTTTTAATAACTATATACATGATATATTTTTCAGTCATTTCAAACCCAATTTTTCTTTGTACTCTTCAGCCTGTAAAGTGCATATGCACTAAAAAAAAACCCTTCCTGTTGTCATTTCCGACTCATAGTGACCCCTCCATGGATTTCCGAGGCTGTATCTCTACTGAAGTAGATTGCTCAATCTTCCTTCTAAGGAGTGGCTGGTGGATTTGAACCACCAGCCTTCTGGTTGGCAGTCAAATGTCTTAGACACTACACCACCAGAGTTCCCATGTACACTGATATTCTTTCTTTTTAACTGGCTTACTCAGTTCATTTACATTTGGCTTTAAATTTAGCATACATTTTTGTACTTTTATTTCTTCCTGTAGACTGTTTTATTGTTATTTCTCTTATTGCTTATATTTGGATCATTTTTTATTATTTTCCATCTATTATAAAGCTTGCATTATCCAAATATTAAAAGTTGATGCAACTCGAATTAGCTTAATTTTATGGAGTTTAGTAAAGGAACTATTTAAAAAGCAGTGGCATGATTGAAGGAAACCAATGGAGTCACAGAAGAGATTATATTTGAAGAGAAATTGAGCATCTTTTAGAACCAATGAGAAACATCAATACATAGTGTGATATATGCTAATGATATAACATTCCCTAATCACATTTGTATGAAATGTGATTTTCATCTGGGTGCTTCTTTTTCCTCTCCACCAAAATTTCCACTTTTTTTTTTTTAATCTTTGTATGCCACATTGTAGAAAATATCAAATCTGTCTTTTAATTCATTCTTTCTTGCTATGTCCAATCTCCATTTTATTTTTCAATTGTGCTTATTGTATTTTTCATTTCAAGGTATTCTAATTGTTTTTTTTACAAACTTGTCACATTATTTTTGTAGTTTCCTGTTCCCTGAAGGTATTTCAAAGCTTAGCTATTACTTTTTTAAATAGACTAAGTCTGTTGCTGTTGCTGTTTTTAGTTGCTACTATTTTCTAAGTCAGCTAAATCCAACATCCGGTGTCTTCACAGCTATTTTTCAATTACGTACAAGATAACACATACCAAAACCATTTTATGTTCTAAGTAAGGATCTCTAATAGATCCCTACTTATTAGAACCATGTAGAAAAAAGGTTGGCTTCAACTAAATGCTGTCTGTTTCTTATTCAAGGCACTTTTCTGGCAAAGTAGTTCCTTAGAAATTAATAAAAAATTAAACAGGTTAAATGTCAAGATAACAAATATAGGAATGAATGAATTTATGTATGCATGAATGGGAGAGATAAAAAGTCATCTTTTAACCAAATCTAGTTGATAGCCCTAATGTAAAAAAAAAAAAAAAAAAAAAATTCTGGCAAGGATGAGTGCAAATTAGGTTAATATTCACCAAATATCCAATATGGACTAATCAATCTAGACACAAGATTAAATTATTCATCATTCCTCTTCAAATAAAAAATTTCTCTAGTTTATGAATACAAAACTGAGATTCATATCCTTTAGATGATTTCCCTAGGACCTCAGGTGGTACAGGCAGTTTGTATTCAATTGCTAACTGAAAGGTTGATAGTTGAAACCCACCCAATAGCTCTGTGGAAGAAAGGCCTGGTGATCTGCTTCCATAAAGATTGCAGCCAAGAAAACTCTATGATGCAGTTCTACTGTTTAACACATGGGACTGCTGTGAGTCAGGACCAACTCTACAGCAGCTTACAACAGCCTAGGGTTACACAGTGAGCTTCAATCTAAAAGGAAAGTTTGCTATTTATTATTCCAAAGTTAGAGCTATCAGAGGTAGGTTAAGGTAAAGCTAAAATTATGAATCATTTAGACTGGAATGGGGAGATTGGAATAGAAAGGTATGTTGCATAATTTAGGCAATTTACTTGTTTGGGAAACTCTTCACTTTGTTTCCAAGGAAAATGTAGTTCCTTTTGCCTCTGGCTGATGCAGCATGCTTCAGCAAGTTCCTGGGGCCTCTCTCTCTCTCTCTCCTCAGATTGAGATTGGAAGGACACTGTGAAATATAAAGAAGATTTAACAATGAAAGAACATAAAGCATTTGTTTTTGACATAATACTCATTTCTCTATTCTATAGATTAACATTTCAAAATGAACCATAGTTTTCTGACCCTTGAACTAAACATTGTAAACATGTAATTTCAGAATTATAAAGCATAAACAGATGATGTTTCCGATTTTATTGAATGACAAGCATACCAAGAGAGGTTTAATCACTTGCCTGAGGTCACACAGGTGTACTAGGAATGAACCAAGACTCTCCTTCGCTCACTTGTCATCTAAGCCTGTGTTTCCTTGTGGATCACAGTCAGTGAAAAATCAAAACATCCCTTGATTCTGTATTTATTAATCTTTCAGAATTATACTGAATGTGATGGTTAATTTTATGTGTTAATATGGCTCGGCTATGGTGCCTAGTGTGTTGTCAAATACTAATCTACACGTCTCTGTGAAGGTCTTTTTTGGATGTGATTAACTTTGAAAATCAGTTGATCCTAAGTAAAGAAGTTTACCCTAAATGATATGTGTGAAGGCCTAAAGAACAAAAATGAGGTTTCCAATAGGAGAAGGATTCTGCCTCACCACTGTAACATAGATATCCTGCTGGAGTTCCCAGCTTGTCTGGCCTAAGGATTTTGGACTTGCCAGTCCCCACAATTGTATAAGTTAATGCCTTAAAATATCTGTATATCTATTTAAGTAGACAAGAGAAAGAGTAGAACCTGGGTCATCTGAATGAAAGAAGAGAATTCTATCACTGAATCACCAATGCCTACACACACACACACACACACACACGAAGCCATTAGTGGTTCAGTGGTTGAATTCTCACCTTCCAGAAGGGAGAGCCAGGTTCAATTCTTGGCCAATGCATCTGGTGTGCAGCCACCATCCATCCATCAGTGGAGGTGTGTGTGTTGCTGTAATGCTGAACAGATTTCAGCAGAGCTTCCAGACTTAGTGGAGTAGGAATATAGCCTGACAATCTTCTTCCAAAAATCAGGTGATCTAAGCTCTACAGATCACAATGCTCTGATCTGCAATCAATCATGGTAATGACACAGGCCTGTTGTGCATGGGGTTGCCATAAATCAGGAGCCAAATCAACGATAGCTAACAATGGCTATATAAACACACACACACATATAGGCCAAAATCTGTTGCTGTTGAGTCAATTGCCACTCATAGCAACTCCATGGTGACCCCTTGTATTACAGAGTAGAATTGCTCCAAGGGTTTCCTTGGCTATAATCTTTACAGAAGCAGTTGTCCAGGGCCTTCTGCCATGGAGTTGCTGGATGGTTTGAACTGTCAACCTCTAGGTTAGCAGCCAATTGCAAAATACTTGTATATGTAAGTATATGTGTGTGTGTGTGTACATATGTATATGCATGTGTATGTGTGTGTATGTATGTACGTGTATATACACACACTTACACACACACATACATATATAGCTATGAAAATCAAGTTTCTGTTTTCTCATTTATTAAATTAAATTGATTCTGAAACTGGGTGATTTCAAAGACTCCTTATTTTCTGTGATTACATGAGTTTGAATTCATTTCAATTAAATACACATTTGACTATCTATTTTGCAGTAGACTCTGTGATAAACAACTATAACCCAGATATTACACACATTTCCTGCCTTTGAGAAACTTCAATTCAGGAAAGGAAGGCAAATCTGAAAACAGGTCATTTTCACATGCTAAGTTCAATGTCTTTAGGTAATAAAAACAGATTTGAACATAGTTGACATTTGTCCCTTTGAATATTCTTATATGTGATTAAAATTTAAGCCCTTAGAAAACACACTGGAAGCCAGGGCATTCTGTTTCCATATGTACCAGTCATAAAATGAAAATCTATCTTGAAACTCAGTCTTTCAATGGGCTATAACTTGCCAGCTGGGTGTAGGGCATGGATTTCAGACTACAACAGGATGTTGCAAGTACTTTGTACACAGTTCCTTTAATATAACAGCAAATTGATGGCTCCCCATTGGGAAACTTCCATCAACCTTGCAACTTCTCATGGCCAACCTCTCCAACAGTTCCTCACAGTTAATGTAGACTAAGTGATTGCAGACACTTACTGTCTGGAAAGGGCGAGCTCATGCCTCAGTGACTTAAATGTCTTCCAGGTAGTTCTCAACCCTCATAAAAAAGAGCACTTCTTTGGAGCTATTTCTCTAATACCTATCATCATACCTTGGCTGGATCTAGGAATGGAGCTCACATTAGTTTTGTGTATTTGTGGTTTAACTCCAAGTGAGATCTAATATATAAAAACACACATGCAGAAAATACTGTAACTAGAATAAAGCCCTGTGTTCTAGGCTGAGTTCTCTAGAGAAGTAAAGCCAGTGAAAGTGAGAGACAGGGGTAGAGATTATCTCTAGGAAATGGCTCATGCTGTTGTAGGGGCTGGCAAGTTTCAACTCCATGGGTCAGACATCAGACTGGAGGTGTCTCTCGATTCACATAGCTGGAGGGGCTGAACAAAACCAAGATCAGCAGACAATACAGCAGCTGCTGGCTGAGGAAGCTGACAAATCCAAGATTGCTTGGTAAGATGGTAGGCTTCTGGTTCAAAGACTATAAGACAACAATCCCGAGATTGGTAGACAATATGACAGGCAGCTGACTCAAGTCCAAAGAACTGGAGATCAGATGATGACGAGCCAGATGCAGAATCCAGATCAAGCAAAAAGCCAGACAGCTTTGTCAGAATGTCTATATACATTGGAAGCAGACCACACCCCTGAAGAAATTCTCTTTCAACTGATTGACTGCTTATGGCAGATTTCATCATAGAAGGGATTCTATTATATCAGATCTTATCATGGAGCATTACTACATCAGACTTGCCAAATTACAGAGAATTTACAGCCTAACCAAGTTTACACACAGCCATATTCATCAAAATCTATCCTTTGTCAACTTGGCACCTATAAAAATCTCTTTAAACCACATATAGTCTCTAAATAAAGACAATCATAAAGTCATACTTGTGCCTAACATGCTACAACTAACATGTGTAATACCATTTACATCTTATGTGTTAAAAGTGAAGAATACAAAAATATTTAATGCACGTATACAAGGAATAAATACTTATTGCTCTGGATGCAAAGCAAGTAGCTCTAGAAACGGTCCACGTTGGTGAGGCAGCTAAGCATAGTGTCTAGTGGAAGGTGCCCAGATTGTAGCTGGGGTATAGGCATGGTTAGGCAGGTAGGCTGCCACATTGGCCACTGTTTGGACCTCAATTTTCCTGGGTTCAAAGTACAGCCTAACAAACTCTCTGCTGTCTTAATCCCTTCTGAATCTAAGCAGGTTCAATAGAATCGTTTTAAATTACTTAATTATTGGCAATTTCTGCTAAAAGACCTAAATTCCTTGAGAACAGGGTTTGTGCCTAATTCATCCTTTTATTATTTGTTTTTGCTGTTAGATGCCATCAAGTCAATTTCAAATCATAGTGATTCTGTGTACAAAAGAAAGAAGCACTGTCCAGTTCTGCACCATGCTTTCAATTGTTTCTATTCTTGAACCCATTGTTGCAGCGGTTGTGTCAATCCATTTTATTGAAGATCTTCTTTCTCACTGACTTTCTACTTTACCAAGCGTGATATCCTTCTCCTCGGACTGGTTCCACCTGATAACGTGACCAAAATAGGAGAGATGAAGTCTCACCATTTTTTTCTTCTAAGGAGCATTCTGTCTGTATATCTTCCAAGACAGATTTGTTCTTTCTTCTGGTAGTTAATGATATATTTAATATTCTTCACCAACACCATAGTTCAAATGCATCAATTCTTCTTCAGTCTTCATTATTTATTATCCAGCTTTCACATGCATATAAAGCTATTGAAAATGCAAAGTGACTTTTTATCTCCTTAACAGAGGTCATTTGCAGCAGATTTGCCCAGAACAAAACATCATTTGACTTCTTGAGGGTAACTTCCATGGGCATTTATTGTATCCTTGACAATTTCATCTTCTCTCTATTTATCATGACGTTGTTTATTGGACCAATTGTAAGGATTTTTGTTTTCTTTAAGTTGAAGTGTAAGCCATACTGAAAGCTGCAGTCTTTGATCTACATCACTTAGTGCTTCTAGTCTTTTTTACTTTCAGCAGGTAATGCTGTGTCAAGTGCATAGCATGAGTTGTTAATGAGTTTCCCTCCAATCTTGGTACCATGCTCTTCTTCATAGAGTTCAACCTCTCAGATTATTTGCTCAACGTAGAGATTGAATAAGTATGGTGAAAGCATACAACACTGACACATGCCCTTCCTGATATTAAACCATGCATTCCCCTTGGTCTATTTGAACAACTTTCTCTTGTTCTATGTACATGTTCCCCAGGAGCACAATGAAGTATTCTGCAATTCCTATTCTTGGCAATGTTATCCATAATTTATTATGATCCACATAGTCGAATGCCTTTGCTTAGTCAATAAAACACAGATAAACATCTTACCAGTAATCACTGCTTTCAGCCAAGATCCATTTGATCTCAGCAATGATGTCCCTTGTTTCATGTCCTCTTCTGGATCCAGTTTGAATTTCTGGCACTTCCCTGTCTATGTATTGCTTCAACTTTTAGTTTATTACTCTATTACTAGCCTAGTACTTAGTAGGAAGCTCTGGTGGCATAGTGCCTAATGCATTTGACTACTAACCAAAAAGCTGGTGGTTCAAATCCACCAGCCACTCCTCGGGAAGAAGGTTGGGCAATCTACTTCCTTAGTGATACTGCTTTGGAAACCCAAGGAGGGGTCACTATGAATCGGATCTGACTCAATGGCAATGAGTTTTTTTTTTTTTTTTTTTTTTTTTAGTACTCAGGAAGCACTCAATATATGAGCTAAATGATGATCAGCAATCTCTTTTTGTAAAGGATCAGAAAGTAAATATTTCAGGCTTTTTGAATCACATGTCATCTCTCACAACTGCTTCACCCTTACAGAATGAAAACAACCATAGAAAATACCTAAATAAATGGAGTATGGTTATGTTCCAATAAATATTTTTTATGGTCACTGAAATTTGAATTTCATACAATGTTCATGTGTCAAAAAATATTACTCTCTGGGCTTTTGTAACTATTAAAAAAGAAAAAAAATTCTTAGCTCCAAAACAGTTTGTCAACCATTGAATTAAACTAAGGAAATGTGCACTCTCCACTTCCATCAATACCATTATTAATTTTCAGTCAATGTGTCATCTTTCCCATAACAACTGGCAGTTTAATAAAACAAGAATGTCTAGAAAAAGGAAATAATTATGAAACGAATAGTACCCTTTTATTAATTGAATTGCATGTATCAGGATTAAAAAACTAGGGATAGAGACATGAATATGGCAGATTTTTGTTGGATGATTTAGTTATTTTATTGTGGCATTTGATGTTCTATGGAAGAGAGTACCTTTTTGTGTAAATGGAGCCCTGATCTTGCAATGGTTAAATGCCCAGCTGTCAATCAAATGGTCAGAAGTTTGAACCCACTAGACACTCAGTGAAAGAAAAAAACTGGCAATGTGCTCCCATAAAGTTTCCAGCCCAATGGAGCAGTTGTACAATTTCATATAGGATCACTATGAGTTGGGATTGACTCTACGACACACAAAAATATTTTTATATATAATTTTTCTAGTTATTTTATTTTTTTTTTACTTTGTATTTTTCAATGGACACCTGTCAGAGCTGAGGAATTTCATTAATTCAATACGTTTCTCTAACAATTAAAATCATAATTCATTACAGAGGGCTTTATATTTTATGGAGTCTCTGAGTGGTACTAATGGTTAAGTGCTTGACTATGAACCAAGAAGTTGGCAGTTCAAACCCATCCAGAGGTGCCTCAAAAGAAAGGCATGACAATTTATTTATGAACAGGTCACAACCTCAAAAACTTTATAGATTATATTCTATGCACATAAGGTCCCATGAGTCAGGATCAACTCTACAGCAATGAGTTTATTTTTGTTTTGTTTTGTTTTAAATAGATATAAAGTAAATTGTTTTCTCACTTAACCTTTCCAACAACTCCATGGAGTAGCCAGAGCCACTGGGATTACTAGTACATCTAAGTTATGAATGACGTTTGGAGAGGTTTAAACACTTCATAAAACCCACACAGCATTATAGCTTTAGGCTGGCATTCAATCCCATCTTGCCCTTGAGAGTTTGGTGTCATTGCATCTCTATCACACTGCTTCCTGCCTGGCAACATTCTGAGGTACGTAATGTGGAAGATTATGAGACAGGAGAGAGAGACACAGACAATCATATAGACAAACAATACAGAAGATGCAGTCCTTGGCAAGTAACTGCCAGTCCTGTGGTATATAAGAGTACTGGGCTCCATGATGTACATTGTTGTTGTTCTTAGTTGTCATCAGGTTGATTCTGACTCAGGGTGACTCCATGTGTGCAGAGTAGAACGGCTTCGTAGGGTTTTCAAGCTATAACCTTTTGGAAGCAGATCACCAGACCTGTGTTCTGAGGCACCTGGGTGGATTTGAACTGCCAAACTTTCAACTAATAGTCAAGTGCTTAACCCTGTTTGCCTCCCAGGCACTCCTCTATGATGTATTGTGAGGGCTAAACCTGTGGGAATAGAGGGTTAGCGAAAAAGAGGAAAACCCTCAATGAAATAGATTGGCATGGTGGCTGATATGATAGGCTCATGTATTAGCAAGGATTGTGAGGATGGCCTAGGTCCAAGCAGTGTTTTGTTCTGTTATACATGGGCTGCTAAATGTCAGAGCCAACTTGATGATACCTATTAACAACAATAAACCTGGGGGGAAGGGATACTAGGTCAATAGCCCATAGATGTTTGCAGCAACGAAATAATGTCACCACAGTGAAGAAAATAATAGATGTAAAATACACAGGTAGACAGAGGTCCTATAGCTTTCCAAGATGTAACCAGTTTCCAAAGGATTGAACAGGACCAAGAGTGAGTAGGTGATACTTATCAGTAATAAATAATATATCTTATGTCACTGACACAGCCAAGGAAAAACATTCTCCAAAAGCATCTGAAGTAGGACAATTTGTCCTTTAGGTGTGTGTGTATGTGTCTGACAAAGATCAAAGATATTCAGTGTATGGTTGCAGTGATAATAGCTGCACCCATTTATTTTAAATGTTACTTTCCCTAGGTCTCTAAACCCTTTGAGTGAGAAAGCTAAAGGCATAATTCTTTTGACTCACATTTGCTTAGAGGAGGGCAATTCACTCACTCCTTGCCATTTGGCTCTGCAACTCCTGATTGGTATAAACTATATATTCCACATTAAATATTTATTGTACCAGCACATCTATATCTCCAAAAAGTAAGCAAGGGACTCCAAAGTTGGAATTTTGCCCTGCCATTCTGGAAGCTATAATATTCTTCTGGCTGTAAAGCCCTTTCTTCACAATATCTGGTGTCTAAATTTAATGCTGAAAGAATGTTTTCAATCAGAAGTTTTGTTGATTAAAAGATTCATTGAAGTAAGTGAAGACATCAGCTGTCTGAAATTGGCTAGGGATTCCACCATGGAATTAAATATGTCAAATAAACAGCCATCCTAAACTTGACTAATAATAGATGTGATAATAATAATAGTCACAATGTTTTAAGATCTTACTATGTGTCAGGCACAATGTTGGTTACTTTATATACTTTAGCTCTAACTCTCACAATAAGTTTATAATAAAACCAACACTGTAAAAAGTTTAATTGCATGGACTTTAGAGCTAGACTGCCTGGATTTAAATTCTGGCTCTTCACTTCCTTGCTATGTGGTCATGGACATGTAGGATGAATTATAATAATAATAATTTAATCATTGTAGTGGGTTGGATGGTCCACATAAAATTGCTGGAAGATGTGAATGTTATCCTATTAGAAAAATGAGTTTTTATGTTGTTGTTGTTGTTAGGTGCTATTCAGTTGGCTCCAACTCATAGTGACTCTATGTACAATGGAATGAAACACTGCCAGGTACTGTACCTCCTTGCTATCGTTGTTATGCTTGAGTCCATCATTCCAGTCACTGTGCAAATCCATATCATTGAGGGCCTTCCCCTTTTTCACTGATCCTTTACTTTACCAAGAATGATGTCCTTCTCCAGGGACTGGTCCTTTCTGACAATATGACCAAAGTAGTAGAGACCAAGTGTGGCTATTCTTGCTTCTAAGGAGCATTCGGGCTGCACTTCTTCCAGAAGAGATATGTTCATTCTTCTGGCAGTCCATGGATCAAAAGAAACATTTCTTCTTTGGCCTTCTTTATTAATTCTCCAGTTTTCATATGCATATGATGTTATTGAAAGAAAGTACCATGGATTGGATCAGATGACCCTGATCAACCTCTGTCTTCAAAGTGACATCTTTGCTCTTTGATACTTTAAAAAAGTCTTTTGCAGCAGATTTGCCAAAAGCAGCATGTCCTTTGGTTTCTTGACAGCTGTTTCTGTTTGAGCTGATCGTGGATTCAAGTGAAATGAAATTTCTGACAACCTCAATCTTTTCTCCATTTATTGTGATGTTGCTTATTGTCTAGTTGTGAGGATTTTTCTTTCCTTTATGCTGAGGTGCAATCCATACTAAAGTCTATAGTCTTTCATCTTCAGCAGTAAATGCTTCAAGTTAACTTCATTTTCAACAAGAAAGACTGTGACATCTACATATCACAGATTATTAATGAGTCTTTTCCCAATCCTGATACTGTGTTCCTCTTTGTATAGTCCAGCTTCTCAGATTATTTGCTCAGCATACAGATTGGATAAGTATGGTGAAAGGATACAACCCTGACACACTCCCTTCCTGATTTTAAACCATGCAGTGTTCCTTTATTCTGTTCAAATGACAGCCTCTTGGTCTATATACAGGTCCCCCTAAATCCTCCTGTATTATTCAATGGACTCTAAATATAATGACAAATGTCCCTATAAGAAAAAAAGACACAAGGAGATTTGAGGAGGAGCCCATGTGACCAAAGAGTCTGCTAACTAACCTAAAGGATATCTTTAGCTGAGGAATAAAGATGAGGCTGTTTCATTCCATAAAGATTACAGCCTTGAAAGCCCTATGGGGCAGTTAGTTCTCTGCCCTGCAGGTCACTGTGAGTCAGAATCGACTTGACCTCAATGGGCTTTTTGGGAACCTGAACCAGAAGTCAAGAAATGCCCACAGCCACTAAAAACTGGAGGAAGTAAGGTACAAAATCTCTTCTGGAGTCTCTGGAGACAGTGAGATGCTACTGATACCTTGATTTTAGACCTCTGGGCTGCAGAAGGAGGAGAAAATACATTTCTGTGGTTTTAAGTGAGCCAATTTGTGGTGATCCATATTATAGCCTGAGGAAAGTAATATGTTTTTGTAAAGTCATTGTAAACAGAAACTGACATACTAAAGACTAAGTAAAATCTGGCTGCTGTTAATATCATCAATTTCCTTAACAGACACAAATCATCAAAACTAAAACAAAAAGAAATATCGCTCCATAGCTGTCACTATTGTAGGTGTTGAAAGGATACACAAATGAGTAAAATAAGGTACCAAATATGAGGTGCTCAAAATCTGGCAGGATATACACAAAATAACAATTGATTATACCATGATCCCTTGAATTATGATATTGTAGAGGGTAAAATACATCCATTCTTATTTCTGGGAGTTGGAAAGGACTGGTGGAGAAGAAATTCAAGTGACATAGATATTGAAGAGTGTGCGTAATACAAAACTATACAGATGAAGGGTTCTCCACGTGGGAGAGAGAGCTTGAGAAAGAGGACAATTTAGAAGACAATTTATGTTATTTAATAACTGATTAGACAATATAACTGGAACAATTGGTGGTGAGTAGATTATTGTGTCTAATGTGGTCTTTCTGCTTCCACTCCTGTTTCCTGCTAGTCCATACTTATTATTTATTGCTGTGCAACACATTACCCTAAAACATCAACTTAAAAGGACACATGCTTACTATTTCATAGACTCTATGGGTCAAGAATCCAGGTACAACTTAGTTTGGTGATTCTGACCCAGGATCTCTAACAAGGCTGAAATCAAGGTGTGGTCTAGGGCACAGTCATCTCAAGCACTGAATAGGGGAGGATTCACTTCCAGATCACTCATTGACAGTTGTCACATCTCAACTCCTCTCCATAGGGTGAGTCACAATACAAGAGCATGTTTCCCTCAGAGTTAGGAGAGAGAGATATGGAAGGCACAATCTTTTTACAACTAATCACAGAAATTATCCCCTATCATTTTGCTGAATTTTATTCATTATAAGTGAGACATAATAATAGACTCAAACATATCAATGATCATGAAGCTAGAGCAAGACCAGACAGCATTTCGTTCTGTTATACATAATGTCGCCCATGAGTCAGAGCCAATTTGATGGAAACTAACAAAAATTACTAACAACAACAAAAGTGCAGTAGCTCAGCTCTCATTCAGAGATGAGATTACACAGGTACAGACATACGAGAAAGCAGAGATCTATGGGAGCCATCTTAGAGACTGCCTGCAAAATTTCCCTCTCTGTCATCCAGTGACCCATGTCTCTCCCTCATGTAAAATATCATTTCTAGAGGTCCCTCCATGTCTTATCTCCATCACAGCATAAGCTCAAACTCCAGCTCATCATTTATATAAGGTCTAGTTACAGACAAGGCTCCTCCTATATAATCAAATGCAGCTCTTCAAATATGTTTTTCTCAAACTATAAAGAGACAAGTTATCTGCCATGAAGTACCAAATATGCAATGATGAAATATGCATAGGATACCCAATCAACTTTCCTGTCTAAAACAGAGGACAATAGGAGGCACAAACGTACTGTTGGTCCATAGAAATGATAAAATCCAATTGGGTAAATGGTAGAAGTTCCTTGATTAAATCAGAGGGCCTGGGGAAATTTCTTCATGCCTCTCAGCTTTGATCTCTGGGCTCTTATTTTCCTTCTTCCCTGAAACACCATTCCTTTTAAATGAAAGGTACCATATGTTTGAAGTTGTGTCATTTCCTCAGTCTACTTCCTGCCAGTAGACAACTGAGTGGGGGCTGGGGGTAGGGGGTGAGCATCCAAAAATTCCCTTTTCATTTTGTACTGGCAATATCTTTTTTTGTCCAAGTTGACAGTGTTCATGTCAATACTGTTTACTCAAAAAATGTGTCTGCCTTCTGTGAATACCACTGTTTATTTCATTAGACGTGGCAAAAGCCATGCCCACAAATCTCTTTATCTTAAAGATACACCGTATGCCTTTCTCTATATCAGTCCCTTGCTAAAATGACTGAGGGTAATGCCCTTAAGCTTCCTTGACACCCTATTGTTCAATTGAAAGATTCTGTGAACCACAGCTTTAATCTCATTAAAGGGCTTTTTGTATGGCTGAGTAATATTGTGGAAGTAGATTGCCCAGTCTCCCTTCCAAGGAGTGGCTGGTGGGTTTGAACTGCCATTCTTCTGGTTAGCGGTCAAATGCCTTAGGCACTACACTGCCAGAGCTCCCACGAGTAATATTCCTAGGCACTACATCTGAAGTCTTAACAAAGGTTTAAAGTCAGCTCTACCTGTAGTCCATATTTTTCTGGCAGAGTGCCCAAAGTAAACTTAAAAAATTAAATATGTTATTCTAAAGTTAAAAACTGAATCATGACTTTTCATGGTCCTCGAATAAAACACAAACTTCTTTTTAAGACCTTAACACTACATGATTGGACTTCTGCTTACCTCTTTCTCTTGTTATACATTATATATTCCAAAATATTGCCTTTTTTTTTCTCCAATTCCTAAGATACATAAAATTCTTTCACAACTCAGAGAACTTGCCTTTTCATCTCCATGCTAAGAACAATCATCTCCAGATGTTCCCAGAGTTTGCCTCCTTAGTCAGGTCTGAAAATCACCTCCTGAGCTATCTTCTGCAAATATCCCAAGGTTGTTGTTGCCTTTACTATGACCCACTCCAGCCATTTCTTATCATAAAAAAAAAAAGAAAGAAAAACTACAAATCTTTACAAAAGTAGACTGCCCCTTCTTCCTTCCTCAGAGCAACTGGAGGGTTTGAACTGCTGACCTTCTGGTTAGAAGCCAAATGCCTTATCCACTACTTCACCAGAGCTCCTTTCTTATCATATTACCCAGTTTTACTTTCTTGATAGCACTTACCTGCTTCCTTGTTTATTATTTGACACTCTCACTGTAACTTATGCCCCTGTATATAGTTTAGTAACCTGGAACCTAAAGCAATTCCAGAGGTTGTATCCTTTCACCTTACTTATTCAATCTATGTGCTGAATAAATAAACTGAGAAACTGGACTTCATAAAACATCAGAATAAGAGGAAGACTCATTGGCAACTTATGATATGCAGATGACACAACTTTGCTTAGCAAAAGTGAAGATTTACTGGTGAAAGACAAAGACTACAGCCTTCAAAATGGATTACACCTAAACAGAAAGAAAATTCTCACAACTGCTTGGGAAAACATCATGATAAATGGTGAAGGAATGAAAGTTGTCAAGGATTTCCTTCTATTTGGATCAACAGTCAATGCACAAGAAACCAAACAATGTATTGCATCAGAAAAATCTGCTGCTGCAAAAAACTTCCTTAAAGTGTTAAAAAGCAGAGATGTCACATTGACTAAGGTGCACCTGACCCAAGCCATAGTCTCTCAGTCACTTCATATTCATATGAAAGCTGGACAATAAAAAAAGAAGATATAGAATCGGTGAATTTGAATTGACGTGTTGTTGAAGAATACTGTATAGACAGTGGACTATCAGAAGAATGAGCAAACCGGTTTTGGAGAAAGTACAACCAGAATGCTCCTTAGAAGCAAGAATGGCAAGAAGCAAGAATGGCAAGACTTCATCTTGCTTACATTGGACTCATTATCAGGAAAGATCAATTGCTAGAAAAGGACATTATGCTAGTAAAGTAGAAGGTCAGAGAAAATGACAGAGACCCTCAATGGTATGGATTGACACAGTGGTTGCAATAATGGGCTCAAATATAGCAACAATTGTGAGGATGATGCAGAACCGGGAAATGTAGTTCTGTTATATGTAAGGTCACCATGAGTCAGAGCCTATTCCACAGCAACTAACATCAGTCTGGAGCAATGCTTGACCCATGCTAGCCATTCACTATATATGCTTGAACATTGTGTGGATAAGCTGGCTCAATTTAGAATGTCTGAATGTCAGGATAAGGAGCCAGGATATTATTTTATAAGCTGTGAGAACCCATAGATAATATCTCATTAAGAATTCAAATACATTTAAAAGAATGATCTAAAAAGAGTAGAAGCAGGAGAAAGTGAGGAGAGCCTAGAGAGAGGCTGAGCACCAACAGCACAACAGATGACTTAGACAGTGGCAGTGGGAGGGATTTTGTCACTTAAAAAAAAAAAAAAAAAAAGTGAAAATATCCCTACATGCTTGCACCTGAGTATACCTGGCACAAAACAAAACAAAACAAAACAAAACAAGCTCCACTTTCCATGTTGCGTATCACAGTATTCGTGCAGCTCTATTTCTGGCCAATTCTGACTCTTTATAAAGAGAATGTCTATACAGACTTTGTCATAAAAAAATAGAATAGGCTTGTGGCACAAAGAGTAAGTCACCTTTCTTTCTTTCTTTTAAAACACTTTCAGGTCTCCATGATCCCCATGCATTTGATATCTTGCATGTTTTGAATTCCCAGAAAAATTTATCAAGTTCCCTCAGTATGTAGTGATTCATAGTATCTTTCTATAGACACATCAGCAAGAACAGGGGAAAAAAAAAAAGAAAAAAAAAAAAGAATGCTCTGGCCCTGCCACTTCTCCTTGTTTCCCATTACTCCCAGTCAGAGAAAGAGAGACACATGTGGATCTTCTCTCTGGACTTGTCCTGGCACTGGAGATGAGAACTTCTCCTGGCATGGCATTATGAACAGGAAGTTTAAGCTTCATAGCTGTGGTTTTCAGCCTAGAATTGGGCCAACCTTTCCTTCCTTTTGGTGGCTCAGATCATAATACTGTTAGAATTAGAAAGAAACCCACTTCAGCCTCAGTTTCCTGATCTGAATAAGGAAGTGGTTAAACTAGATAAACTTTAAGCAATAAAGACCTTAAAAGTCTGTGATTCTAAATATCTACCCACAAGCACGCACAAAAATAAATTAATTAAGCAAGGTTCTGCTGGGGACCCCTGTGCATTGCATACATTCAATAAACATTTGTTGGTTTGATGTTGTTTGATCTTATCTAATCCAGCCTCATCTGCTTTTCATTTTCAAAAGGATGTGGATAGTCAAGTTCAGTTTCGTATCCTTGCTAATTATTTCAATCTCTTCCATTTGTGTACACAATGCTGTGAGTACACAGAGGAGGGTCGAATGCATATAGCAAAAAATATAAATAAATGATTAAAAGAAACACTGCCATCAACTCAATTCTGTCTCACAGAGATGCTATAGGACAGAGTAGAATTGCCCCACAGGGTTTCCAAGGCTATAAATCTTTATGTAAACAGACTGTCTCTACTTAATCTCACAGAGTGCCTGGTGGGTTTGAACCACCAGCCTTTGCTTTGGTAACCAAATGCCTTAATCACTGCATCACCAGAGTTCCTTATGAGAACAATTGTTGTTGTTGTTGTTGTTATGTGCCGTCGAGTCGGCCCCGACTCATAGCGACCCCTCCTTGGGTTTCCGAGGCAGTATCACTACGGAAGTAGGATTGCCCAACCTTCCTTCCGAGGAGTGGCTGGTGGGTTTGAACCGCCAGCCTTCTGGTTAGCAGTCAAGTGCCTTAGCCACTATGCTACCAGAGCTCTTATGACAACAATAGGGGCAGCTAAATGAGAGCTTCACAGAAAAGGAGATAGTTGGATCTTGAGACATCACTAGGTGTTTGTTAATTAAAGGCATCTGAAGCCAAGAAAACAATATATGCAAAAGCTCAGAGATTCAAAAGTCTACCATTCCTCGGAAGGAAGACTGGGCAATCTACTTCTGTAGAGGTGTCTCCTTGGAAACCCAAGGAGGAGTCTCTATGGGTTGGAACTGACTTGAGGGCACTGAGTTTGGTTTAGTTTTTGAGTGTACTAGAGCTCTGGTGGCATAGTGCCTAAGGCATTTGACTGCTAACCAGAAGGCTGGTGGTTCAAACCCACCAGCCACTCCTCAGAAAGAAGGTTGAGCAATCTGTTTCCATAGTGATACTACCTGGGAAACCCAAGTAGGGGTCGCTATGAGTCGGATCCAACTTGACTACATTGAGTTTGGTTTTGGTTAGAGAAGGCTGAGGGGTAGGATAACAAAAGAGATTGTCAGGAAATGAGACCTTACAGAGAGTGGACAAGTATTATTTTTGTCTGCCAACTATATGTTCCCCACTCTGATAAGAATCCCTCCATCCCTCTTAGCCCCCATAGGTAGTGAGGGGCTGACCCTGAAGCCTAGCACTATAGGAAGGTTTTCCCCAGGCCTGCTCAGTAAAGGTACTGCATCCACTCTACCCACTATGGTTTTGCAACCAAAGGTGAGCAAGAACTCAATTGGATCAATCCTACTCAATGGAATCAGAACATATGGGAGAGAGGGACTTTTGTTGTGCCAGCATTGCTAAATTGTATCCCGAGGTTATATTTTACTAATGCCTGCAGTAATCCCATCTAAGAATAAAGCCATCATATGAACAAGCAAAGCCAAGAGATAGATTCTTGTTGAAATGTTTTATTCATCTGAGCCAGGGTTTCTTAAAGGGAGAGTTTCTGGCATTTTGGATAAGATCATTTCTCCTTAGGTGGAGTGTTCTGCCTAGTATGGGACATTCCACCTCCTTGTCTGCCGCTCCCCCCACCTCCAGGTATTAAATAGTATCCGCATCCTTCACTCTATTACAAAAATTCCTTCATATATTTCCAAATGGCCCTTTAGGAAGTAGTATTGCCTCAGGAGAGAAATCTGATCTGGAAGCAGCCATGCTTGCCTACTGTAGAAGTTCAAAAATCCATTTTTGTTTTGTTTTCAATTTGGCAGTTCAGATAGGTTTCTATAACTTTGAAGTAAAACAGCTACTTCAAAGAAGCAGGGGTTAAATGATGCCAGTTTTCCCTGCTTGCGTCATTTACCATCTGATTCATAATTGTGTGTGTGTGTGCACGTGTGTGCGCACGCGCGTGCCCATGCATGGTGCCTTGTTGTTTGTGTTGGTGGTGTCAGAGAAAGATTTATAGTTAATGTCTTGCTTTGATTTAGGGGTTTTTCTTACTCACAAAATCAAATAATCACGCTGAAGAAATTCTTGACCAAAATTATCCCAGCCAGAGGTTTTTTCTCTCAACCAGTAGTAAATCCTTTCTTTCCTGTTGGAAGCCAAACTCACTGCCGTTGAGTTGGATCCAACTCAGCGACCCCTGCTTGGGTTTCTGAGGCAGTGTCACTACGGCAGTAGATTGCTCAACCTTCCTTCTGAGGAGTGGCTGGTGAGTTTGGATAGCACTCAAAAGCCAAGTTTGTTCAATTTAAATTTAAAAACATACAGCTAGGTGGAGGGCCAGAGACCATGTCCTGACCTGATAGCAACTGATTTCAGTAAAAGTAGGAGGGCAGAATTCAGTCTATCTTGTTAAGATCAGCCAATGCTGATTCTGTTTCTCCCTCCTCATCTCTTTGTAAGCTCCATTGTACCTATCTTCTTCAAGCCATTTGCTTTTACTGGAATCACACAGAACTTCCTACATGCATATAGAATAACTTCTCAACATAAATCTTGTTTTAAATTTTGTTGAGTTTTGATTACTTTTAACAGTGGGTATAGGAATATTAGGAGCTCTGGTGGCATAGTGCCTAAGGCATTTGACTGCTAACCAGAAGGCTGGTGGTTCAAACCCACCAGCCACTCCTCAGAGGGAAGGTTGGGCAATCTACTTCCATAGTGATACCGCCTCGGAAACCCAAGGAGAGGTTGCTATGAGTTGGGGGCTGACTCGACGGCACATAACAACAACAACAATAGGAACATTAATGGTGAAACTAACAAGCTTAAGGTGATGACTGTTACCTATCACTTTATGCCATATCCCTTTGAGCTAGAAGTGTGAAAGGATATATGGAAATATTATTGTTGTTGTTGTGTTTGCCATTCCAGTCGGATACAACTCATAATAACCCCGAGTGACAATTCTCAGGCGGTATCAATACGGAAATAGATTGTCCAACCTTCCTTCCGAGGAGTGGCTGGTGGGTTTGAACTGCCAGCTGTCTGGTTAGCAATGCCTTAGGCACTATGCCACCAGAGCTCCTTAAGGAAAAGTAGGAAGGAACAAATGCCAGGCCACTTGTGAAACTGCACTTTCATATAAAATAAGCTTTAATAAATGGACGTCTAGGTGGGATGATACTTAAAATTTTTAACAAAATATTTACCAATTCATATAGAAATGGCACTGAAAATAAAAATGAACTCAATCAATCTGAAAGAATGTTCACTGGAAATAAACAGCTGTACATTAGACCCACATGCAGGGATTCTCAGTATCCTCACTAAGACTTAATTATTACAGTATCTTATATATCTCTGGTTATATTTAACAACCCTTTTAGGAATTTTTTTCTCCCTTAAATTAGCAAATCCTTTACACTTAGTCCAGAACCAACTAGGATCCAGGTCCTAGTTCAGTGTGAGTAGAAATATGCTTCCATCTTTTCTCATTGCCTTTGTGAGTGGGTTTTCCTTTCCTTGAGTACTCTACTAGCACAGGGAGTTTAATAAAGAAAGTGAGGGTGGGGCGAATAGATTTGATGGTGATTAAAAACATACATGTATGTATATACCTCATGCATACAAACGTTTGCATGCGCACCCATGCTCACACACACACACACACACACTTTCTCTTTTTTACTCTTTCCTCTTTCTTTCTTGTTCCTCTTCACTCTTTTTTGTTGCTGTTGTTCCTCTTCATTCTTATAAAGAAAACACAAAGACATCTATTTGCTTGGGAAGCACTAAACCCTGTAATCGCTTGTTTCCCCTCATTTAAAAATGTGTCTTACTATTTTCTCAAAGGAGAAAAAAAAGCTATCTTTCCGGTTTCCTTCAGTTAGTCTCTTTTCCCTAAAATAATCCATTCACACAAAATCACTCATGAGCAGTATATAATTTGCTAGAGATTGCTTAGAACCAGCAGAGGGTTTAAGTCAGCCCAGCCAGTATTTAAAAAAATAAAATAAAATAAAAACTTCTTTAAATATCGCTGCACTTCCACATATTTTCCACCATGCATTGCATGGTGATTCTCTCCATTCTTCCCTTCTTTTTCCCTCATTCTGCCTCTATAGCTCTTTTTCCTCTTTCTCTTGTTTTTATATGATCTTCCAAATCTCTCTCCTATATTAAACAAAGTAAATTCTGTTTTAAATCACCTTTATCTTGTAACTCACCTCCAAAAGCAAAGGCCCTTCCACTTAGTAGGACACATTCTATTTGAAATGAGGGGCTGTAAGTAGTCAAACACGTTATCTTGTCTTATGCTGGACATTGAAGAATTCCTGTTTATTAGCTTAGGCATTGGAAAATGACACTCCACTAAAAAGACATTTTAAAGTAGCACTATAATATGATTTTAAGCATACCCTTTGTTGAAAGATAAGTAAAACCATTATCCATGACCTTGCCCTTCAGTATCATGTTTGCCATGTTTGCCACACTTTCCATGTCTGGCTTTATTTTCTAGGGAAGGTAGAGTAGACATTTTCAACTTATTGTTTAAGGCAATCTCATTACTCGCCCCTGATTATAACCTCCCATCTAACTCAACTGCTTTCTGTCCATGGAAAAAAAAAAATGTAAAAGTAATTACTTTAGAAATGGAATTCCTTTTACATTTTTTTCCATGGACAGTAAGCAGTTGAGTTTGATGAGAGGTTATAATCAGGAACGAGTAATGAGATTGTCTTACTTAGATGTCTTACTTTAGAAATGGAATGGGATTTCCTGTTTGACTCCCACAGGCCTTGGCCTTTGAGAACAGGAGACAAAATTTTCCTGGTAATAAATTGTACGTTATATAAGAGAACAAAATATTTGAGTTAAAGGAGAATAACACGATTCCTGATTTCCTTCCTAAGTCTCATTTGACTCCAACAAACTTTATAGAAAGCTCTATCTTATCAGCATTCAATTATTCATTTTTTTCTTCATTCATTCAAATACATATATAGAGAGAGAGAATCTGTGCTGTTCTAGACATTATGCTATGTATCAGGGATGCCAAAATGAATGTCCTGACCCTTGTTGTGCGGAATGCCCAATTTAGCTGTGGTGGTTAAGTTTGTGTGTCAACTTGGCTGGTTGAGTGGCTGGAGAGCTGGAAGTACTTATTCCCATGGTGAGATTGGTAATTAACTGCATGGTGGAATGTATTGGAGCAGCTGAGTAGCTGCTTTAGGGATGTGGTCTGCTTCCCATACATAAGAAGCAGGTTTGAGGATGGTCTCTAGCTTATGGAACATTTGAACCCTGCATGTAGCCATGTCATTGTTCAGCAGCCTGCCATGCTCTGCTGATCTTGGGACTTTCAATGGACTTGAATTAATGGCCTGCTGTGTGGTTTAGTAATTTCAGGACTGTGTCTTTTTACTTGTCAGCCTTGGACTTGTCAGTCTCAGCAGCCAGCAGCTGTCTGAGTGAAGAAAAGCCTCTAGCTTCACTGGGTCAGAGCAGGAGGCAAAGCTGGACCCCAAGGTTGAGGGGTCTTTCGCCCAGCCCCTAAGGCCTGCCGCTTTGAACTTGGCCTTAAAGCCTCCAAAACTTAAGAGAATAAACTCCTGTTTCTTCATACTATCCCATTTGTGGTATATTCTTATGAGAGCAGTGCTAGGTAACCAGAACAAAATATGGTTCTGAGAGAGTGGGGTGCTGCTCTGACAGATAACTAAAATGTGGAAACATGAGTGGAGTGTATACTTGACCTGAAACAGTGGCAGAGAGACCCCGACATGAGGCATGAGAGACAGCAGGAGCAGAGATAAGAGACTGGCAGAGAGATACCAGTAGAGACCAGCATGAGAGATGCCAGTAGCAGAGCCCAGAGACCAGCATTAAACAGCAACAGGCTTACCAACCCATGGAGGAGAAAGCCGGACCCATTGGGTAAGTGGCTTCCTGGCAGAGTGGGTTGCCTTAGGGCATTAATTGGTAAAAGACATCAGCATGAAAAGGAGTAGCAGGTTGGCTGGCCCATGGACCAAGAAAGCTAAGTTTTCTTTGGGCAAAAAGATTGCTGCTGGAGTGAGGTGCCCTTGGGCATTAATTGGCAGAGGCAGAGAGACCAAGGAAACAGGAAGAAGAGCTGTCTCAGCTTCAAGGGTAGGACCATGGTCTTTGGGGGTGAAACCACCATAGCCCCCTAGGTTTAAAAGAGACAGACTTTCACCAACTTGGTTCTGGAATGTGTGGCAGCTTGTTCATGTGAGCTAGTGGGATGGAGTCATAGCTGCTGCCCAAGAATGAGGGGGCAGGGCTGGCATGCTCAAGAAGGAGAGAAACGGGGCTGGCCAGCCCAAGGGAGTGAGGTCGCCACTCAGGAACTAGGTGACTAGTCACCCAGTGAAAGAGATCTGTACAGATACCACCCATTGAAGATCTGTACAGGTGCCAAGTTGAGAAGGGGTGGAATTGTGGTGGTTAAGTTTGTGTGTCAACTTGGTTGGGCCTGGATGAGTGGCTAGGCCGCTGGATATAGTTATTCCCCATGGAGAGATTAGTAATTAACTCCATAGTGGAATGTACTGGAACAGCAGAGTAGCTGCTTTAGGGATGTGGTCTGCTTCCTGTATATAAAAAGCAGGTTTGGGGATGGTCTCTAGCTTATGGCACATTGGAACCCTGCATGTAGCCAGGTTGTTGTTCAGCAACCTGCCATGTTCTGCCAATCTTGCAACTTTCAATGGATTTGAATTAATGTCCTGCCATGTGGTTTGGTAATATCAGAACTGTGCCTTTTTACTTGTTGACGTTGGATTTGTCAGCCTCAGCAGCCAGCAGCTGAGTGAAAAAAAGCCTTCAGCTTCAGTGGGCTGGGAGCAGGAGGCAGAGCTGAAGCCCAAGGTTGAGGGGCCTTTCACTCAGCCCCTAGAGCCTGGCACTTTGAACTTGGACCTAAAGCTTCCAAAACTGTAAGAGAAAAAAACTTTTATTTATTCAAGTCATCCCATTTATGATATATTCTTGTCTGAGTGGCACTAGGTAACCAGAACATTAGCCATTCATGATAAAAGGTAAGCAAAGATCATCTACAATAATTACAGATAATAGCAAGGATTGTGAGGATCGAGCAAGATAGAGAGTGTTTTGTTCTGTTGTACACAGGGTCTCTATGAGTTGGAGACAACTCAACAGTACCTAACAACAACAACAGAGTGATGTTGAGAAAGATGACAAACATTTCTTGAGCACTTACTTTGTGCCAGGCACCATGCTAAGCAATTGATGTACATTACATGTATAATCCTCACAACAAGCCCTTGTTATATGAACTATAGCTATTCCCATTTTATAAAGGAAGTAACAGGTCTTCTGTGGATCAGGATTCTGTTGTGCTGCCTACAACTGTCTATGAGTGAACAATCCACCAATTGGCCTAGAGATCTTGGATTTGTCATTCGTTGGAGTCAACAGCCAGTGTACTGCCTGCCAGCCTTGAGCTCCTTAGCCCCTGTGGTTGCCTGTGGTTGCAAGATCGGGAAAAGCCTCCAGCCTGACATGGAAAAGGCTCTAGCTTGACATTTGATCCAGGAACTTTGGACTTGCCAGCTTCCATAAGTGTGTGAGGCATTTCCTAAAATAAATTCCTCTACATATACCTATATATAAGCTTTACTGGTTTTGTTTCTCTAGAGAACCCAGTCT
The DNA here is from genome assembly GCF_000298275.1 of Orycteropus afer afer. Taxonomy (NCBI): domain Eukaryota; kingdom Metazoa; phylum Chordata; class Mammalia; order Tubulidentata; family Orycteropodidae; genus Orycteropus; species Orycteropus afer. The sequence goes on from NW_006921612.1 coordinate 312,537, forward strand.
AACACAGGTTAGAAGGAATTGATGTTTCAATAATAGTAAGTTTTCTTATTCAAGAACATGAAATATCTCTCTATTTAGACTATTTTTTATTTCTTTCATCAGAGTTTTATAGTTTTCTTTGTATTAATGTGAAAACTTTTTGTAGGATATAAGCCTAAGTATTTCATTTTGTGAGTGTAGATGTGGTATAGTGGTTAAGGCATTTGACTGCTAACCAAAAATTTGGTGGGTCAAACTCGCCAGCTGCTCTGCCAGAGAAAGATGAGGCAATATATTTCCATAAATATTTACAGCCTTGGAAACCCAACAGGGGTTGCTACGAATTGGAATCAACACAATGGTAGTAAGGTTTTTTTTTTGTTTGTTTGTTTTGTTTTTTTTACTGTAAATGGTGGTGTGGTTTTAATACCAAATTTCAATTGCTTATTGCTAGTATAGGAGTTCTGGTGGCATAGTTCCTAAGGCATTTGAGTGCTAATCAGAAGGCTAGTGGTTCAAACCCACCAGCTACTCCTTGGAAGGAAGATTGGGCAATCTACTTCCATAGAGATACTGCCTCAAAAACCCAAGGAGGGCTCACTATGGGCCAGAAATGACTTAATGGCAATGAGTTAGGTTTGGTTTTTGAGTATTGCTAGTATATAGTAAATCAATTGACCTGCTATCCTGGCAGTCAGCCACAGGGATTCAGGTGAGGAGAGGGAACCCAGGCACTCCCAAAGCAGCAGGGCAGGAGAGCAGGAGAAAGGGGATTAAAAGGCCCAGGAACCTGGACAGAGGAGGAGTCAATCGCAGGGACTCAGGTAAAGGTGGTAGGAGAGGTTTCCAAAAGGAAGACAAACTTGTCTATCGGTTTGTCCTACCATGGTGACATGTTGATGTGAGTTTTGAGCCTGAGTCACTGGTGTTTCAAACCCAGCAGGATGCACATGGTGGACAGGTATCAGCCCAGCTTACAGACTGAGACAGACTAGGAAGAAGGAAGAGGCCATCCACTTCTCAAAGAATTGGACAGGGAAAATCTTATGAATAGCAAAGAAACACTGTCTGATACATTACAGCGCAACTTTATGAATAGTCCGGTTAGGTTAGAAGGCTCTCAAAATAGGACTGGGAAAGAACTGCATCATCTGAGTAAACCCAGCCTTACTCCTATGGATAAGGTAAAGCTTTTGAGACCTCCATTTTCTGATGTGGCACCACTCAAATTGAGGAGAAACAGCTACAGACATCCACTAATCATTGGAACATGGAATGTATGAAGTATGAATCTAAGACAAATTGAAAGTTGTCAAAAATGAAATGGAACACATGAAGATTGATAGCATTAGTGAGCTGAAATGGACTGTTTTTGGCCATTTTCAATCAGATAACCATGATTTACTATGCTGGGAATGACAGTTTGAAGAGGAATGATGGGGTATTCATCATCACAAAGGATGTTTCAAGATCTGTCCTGAAGTACAATGCTGTCAGTGATAGAATAATATCCATACACCTACAAGGAAGACCTATTAATATGACTATTATTCAAATTTGTGCAAACCACCAAAGCCAAAGATGAGGAAATTGAAGATTTTTGTCAACTCTTGAAGTCTGACATTGACCGAACATGCAATCAGGATGTGTTAATTATCACTGGTGACTGGAATGCAAAAGTTGGAAACAAAGAAGAATCACTAGTAGGTGGAAAATTTG
>NW_006921612.1:316821-319170 GCF_000298275.1 Orycteropus afer afer
GTAAGTTAATTTTCCCAAGGTCATAAAGTTAATTTGTGATGAAGCCAAGATTGAATTCAGGTCTGTCTGAGATGCTACTGACCCTGACAATACTACACATAGATATATACTGTAAGAAAGGACAAGGGACTGAAACAGAATAATAATAATAATAGAAAAAAACCTCACTACCTTCAAGTTTATTCTAACCCATAGAAACCCCCATTGGGTCTCTGAGGTGGTAAATCTTTATGAAGTAGATTGTCCCATATTCCTTCTGCAGAATGGTTGGTGGGTTTGAACCACTAAACTACTGGTCAGCAGTCAAATAAAATAGACACTGCGCCACCAGAACAGAGAGTGTAATAACTGCCTTTGCTGAGGATAATCAGGTAAAATTTCACAGAGAAGATGGTGTTTTTGCTGTTTCTGAAGCTCACCATTCTGAAGTAAAGTCTGTGTAAAGAATAGGAAGGGCATTTCAGGTACAGGGAATGACATGTCCAAAAACCATAATAAAGAAATGTACAAGGATATATTTAGTTCAAGTGAATTGGACAATGGCTTAGGATGTTTAATAGAAGTTGTTAGGAAAATTGTCCTGAAGATGATTTGCAATCAGGTCATAGAAGGCTCCCGACCAGCATAGTCAATTGTCTGCTTAACTTAATCTATAGACATGTGTTTAATAATACCACACACCTCACAGGGCTATGATGTAGGTAAAGTAATAAAATATACTGACCTCTTGAAATATCCTCTCTCTCATTCCCAATTTACATTCATCACAAAGCCCTGACCATTTAGCTCCAAAATACATTTCAAATACACTACTTTCCCTGAATCCATTTCCAGGCTGTCCTCCAAAAGCAAAGTCACCTTCATTTCATGTTTAAAATGCCATGATAGCCACCGAAGTGGTGATTTTGCTGTCAATGTCACCCTCCAGTACAACCGTCACCACTGTAATCAGGCCAAAGCTTCCAGAGCAATAATGCTATTACACCTCTCTGATTAAAATCTTTGCATCTAAGATAAAATCCAAAAACATTAACACAGGTACTGTGCCCCGTGAGGTGGGGCCAACCCTAACTCTGCAGTCTGTTCTAGAAACACTCTTCCCTTTAAGTCTCCTCTTTTGTTTCTTCAGGCTCTCATGTTCCTCCCAGACTTTTCCTCTGGCAAAGTCCTGTCCAACCTTCTCAGATTCGTCACCCCTTCCTCATAGAGTCCCCCCTTTCTCTCCCATTTAGATTTTAATCTCCCATTGTCTGTCCCATGGTTTACCAAAGAAGTCTATGTGATGTAAGCAGTTTTATCAGCTGTTAACCTAAAGTTTTTCCCATGGGAAAAAAAAAAACACGCTGGCAGTCTGCTTCCAGGAAGAGTACAGTACAGCCTAGAAGAAAACCCTATGGAGCAGTCCTACTGTAACCCCTTGGGGTCGCCAGGGGTTGGAATTGATTCAATGGCAAGAAAATTTGGTGTGTGTTTTTTCGTTTTGTTTTGTTTTGTTTTAGGTTCATAGTCTCTGTGTGGCACGAACAGTTGAACACTTGACTATAAACAGAAAGGTTGAAGGTTCAGACCTATCCAGAGGGGTCACAGAAGAAAGGCCTGGTGATCTGCTTCTGAAAGTCACAGCCTTGAAACCCTATAGAGCACAGCTCTACTCTGAAACACATAGGTATGATTCCATGAGTTAGAATCAACTGGATAGCAACTGATACATAATCTATCATATATTTTTCCACTTTTCCTCTTTCTACCACTTAGCACAGTATGAACTTACATTCACTTGAGTAGTTATCAGTAAAATCACTCCCTCTATAATCATAGATAGGGAAGAGTCCTTGTCTGCTTTGCACTCCTGCTGTGTCCTCAGATTCTCTCCAGCACCTGATACAGCACCTGTTGTTATTGTTGTTGGTAGGTGCCATTGAGTCATCTCTGACTCATAGCAACACTATGTACAACAGAAAAAAATAAAACATTGCCTGTCATGTGCCATCCTGACATCCCTTGCTATACTTGATCCCATTGTTGCAGCACTGTGTCAACCCATCATGTTGAGGGACTTCCTCTTTCAAACTGACCCTCTACTTTACTAAGCATGATATCCTTCTCCAGGGAGTGGTCCCTTCTGATAACATGACCAAAGTAGGTGAAATGAAGTCTGGCTGTACTTGCTTCTTTTTTTTTTTTAATTTTATTTTGATTTGGGTGAAGATTTACAGAGTAAATTCACTTTTCATACAGCAGTTCACATATATTTTGTCTCATGTCATTGACCAAAATTTACAATGCAACAGCTCCCCTCCCACTTCCTCCCCATAGTTACCTCTTCCCAGTGTCCATCCCTCCATACTC
>NW_006921612.1:323150-324277 GCF_000298275.1 Orycteropus afer afer
TTAGTCCAATTCTGTATCCTTCCCTTCAAGGCTCATGGGTCCACGATTATCTTCTGTGTCTGTGTTAATTGGTTTCCCTTTTCTTTGTTGAAGAGGTTCTGTGCAATCCTTCTGCCTAGTCCGCCATCTTGCCGGAACTCCTTGTACTTGCTTCTAAGGAGCATTCTGGCTGTACTTCTTCCAGGACAGAATTGTTCATTCTTCTGGAAGTCCATGGTATTTTCAGTATTTTTTGCCAACACCACAACTCAAAAGCATCAATTCTTCAGTTTTCCTTTTTCAAGTCAAGCTTTCATGTGTATATGATGTCACTGAAAATACCATGGCTTGGGTTGAGCACACCTTCATCTTTGAAGTGACATCTTTACTCTTCAATGCTTTAAAGAGTTCTTTTGTGACAGATTTTTCCAGTGCAATATGACATCTGATTTCTTGACTGCTGCTTCCATGGGTGTTGATTATGGATCCAAGTAATATGAAATCTTTGACAACTTCAATCTCTTCTCCATTTATCATAATGCTGTTTATTAGTCCAGTTGTGAGGGTTTTGTTTTCTTCATGTTGAGGTGTAATCCATTCTGCAGACAGTAGTCCTTAATCTTCATCTTTAATCTTCAAGTAATCTTCAGTTTTGCAAGCAATTGTGTGGTCTGCATATCTCAGGTTGTTATTCAATCTTCCTCCAGTCCTGATGTCATGATCTTCATCATATAATCTAGTTTTTCAGAGTATTTTTTCAGCATACAGATTGGATAAGTATTCCCTTGATCTATTCAGACAACAGCCTCATGGTCTATGTGCATGTTCCTTGTGAGCACAATTAAGAGTTCTGGAGTTCCCATTCTTCACAATTTTATCCACAATTTGGATGTCAGAAGAGGCTCTGAAACTTGCTTTTGAATGTAAGTAGCTAAAGCAAATAGAAGAAATGTCAAGATAAAAGGTTGAACAGAAGATTTCAAAGAGCAGCTTGAGAAGACAAAGTCAATTATGATAATGAAATGTGCAAAGATCTGGAGTTAGAAAACCAAAAGGAAAGAACACGCATAACATTTCTCAAGCTGAAAGAACTACAGAAAAAATTCAAGCCTCAAGTTGCAATATTGAACGATTCTATGGATAAAATA
>NW_006921612.1:325242-327834 GCF_000298275.1 Orycteropus afer afer
TGAAAAATGCATAGTAACTAGTACCCCAAAACCATTATTACCTCTCCTTAATAAAGGAATGAACAGTAATTCTAGCCCCTTGAAGTGGATTTAGTTTTTGAAAAAAAAAAAAAAGCTTAAAGTCATAAAGAGGCAAGGCTGGAGGGGAAAACAATTGGCCAGACAAAAGATGGCCATTGGGCCTGCCAGGCAAGAGGCCTATGAGGTAAGAGAAGGGTTATCTTGTGGCAGTCCAAACTGTGCTCTGGAATTGGGTAGATGGACAACAGGAACTTTGGAAATACGTTAGTAGTGACTTCCCTAAAAGATCATTTCAAAGGTAAAGCCTCAATGTGCACGTATACTTTATAAATCATCATGATTTTTACCGTAAAGTTGCCTTTCACATAAATAGCAATTTGTTGACTCTTGATCCTATATTATACAAGCTGCTTTAGGGTGTTGTGCCCCTATCTGCCCCCCACACACACACACACACAAATAAATGTGTTACACAGGTGCTCATTTATACGAACTGTCTGAAATCTACATTTGGTTATCAAGTGAAGAACTATAAAGAGCAATTTACAGTAATGTTTCTGGTATTGTCTGTGTGGGGACTTGCTCACGGGAGATGAATCAATAATTTCCCTACATGCGATTCCTGATGTCTTTGCTATAGGAAGCTGTCTTGACTGCCAACTGGCAGCTCGTGGAAACCTTGTTCTCACCTGGAGACAGAACAATCCCTGTCATGTGCAGCCAGATTTGGGCACACATCCTGTCCGTTGTCTGATCAGAGCAGCTGAAACAATGATCATCTCTGTCAGACAGCATGTCTATACTATAAAAATATAATACTTTCTTAGATTTTCCCTATCTTCTCTGGAAAAGCATGTCAATATTCCAAATGTTAGAGCACAGTAAATGAGGAAAAACAACATCTATATTAGGTTTGAAATAAGTTATCTTCCTCTGTTTTTATAATAGGAGATGAGGAAAAATTGCAATGTATATTGGGTCTAGTGTTAGCAGACCTGGGTTCCCAAACAGGCAATTCTGTTAATGGCCTAAATTTTCTAATAGATGAAATAAAGTTTAGGGAGGATTTTGCCATGATCCTTCTAATTTACAATACCCAAAACAGTCAATAAAATGGCCCAGTCAGCTATATTTTAAATTATGTTCTATGAGAAAAATACATTAGGGCAATATTTATATTTTGAATCCTTATTTTCCCTCAAAACAAAGGATTCAGTGTAACAAATACAGAAGAGAAATATAAATGATTTTCACACAGAAAGTATGCGAACAAATGTCAGCAAGTGTAACTTATCACAATGCTTTGGCTTGTAGAGTCTCTCCACATGGTCACAGATGGACTTACTTCCACTGCTGCCCTCTTCCCTGTTCTAGGCCAGGCCCTGGTTGATCACTCAGTGGAAGACCTTTGCAGTGCTGTTTCTTCACTCATGTTGCTGCTGCCTAGTGGCATGTCTCCTTCCCTGCCACCTCACCTTTATATCCCTTAAAATCCATCTCAAATGACTTCTCTTCCAAAGCTATGCTTGTTCCACTTTCAACCACATCCATTATCTAAGTGTCATTTCTATCGTTTACTGAACCTTGGAGCACCCTGGTTATATCTTTGCTTGAAGAAGTGTGGTCAAGGAAAGATGTGGGAATCAGAAGACACTATCCTTATATCACAGTTCCAGTGGTTCTTGGTCATATGACATTGCAAAAGTTACTTTGCTTCTTTGAGTTCCATTTTCCTCTTGTGTAAAATGAGAATAATAATAGCTATCTGAATGGATGCCAGGAGGTTATAATGTAACAAAGATATACATTCTCTTTTATATAAAAATGTTCAATATATGATGGTTTCCTCTCCACTCCTTCTTTTTGTCCACCATCACTGGTCTGTCAATTTGTCACATAATAGTGGCTTGAGTGTTGCTGTGATGCTGAAAACTATGCCATCAGTATTCCAAGTTCCAGCAGGTCACCCATTGTGAACAGATTTCATTGGAGTGTCCAGACTAAGATGGACCAGGAAGAAGGACCTGGCAATCTACTTCTTTAAAAATTGTTGTTGTTGTTAGGTGCCATTGAGTCATCTCTGGTTCATAGTGACCCTATGCACAGCAGAATGAAATACCACCCAGTCCTGAGCCAGCTCCATGATTCTTGCTATATTTGAGCCCATCGCTGCTGCCAATGTGTCAATCCATCCCTTTGAGGGCCTTCCCCTCTTGCATCGACCCTCCACCTTACCAAGCATGACATCCATCTCCAGGGAATGGTCCCTTCTGACAACATGACCAAAGTAGGTGAGACGAAGTCTGGACATTCTCACCTCCAAGGGGCATTCTGGCTGTACTTCCTCCAGGAAAGATCTGTTAGTTCTTTCAGCAGTCCACAGTACTTTCAGCATTCTTTGTCAACACTACAGCTCAAAAGCATCAACACTTCTTCGGTCCTCCTTATTCACTGTCCAGCTCTCACATGCATATGAGGTGATTAAAAATACCATGGTTTGAGTCAGGTGCTCCTTAGTCCTCAAGGAGACATCTTTGCTTTTCAGCACTTGTAAGAGGTCCTTTGCAGCTG
>NW_006921612.1:328320-338150 GCF_000298275.1 Orycteropus afer afer
TTGAACCACCAGCCGTCTGGTTAGCAGGCAAGTGTCTTAGCCACTATGCTACCACAGCTCCCTTTAAACCATGTAGTGTTCCCTTTTTCTGTTTGAACGACAACCTCTTGGTCTATGTACAGGTTCCTTATGAGTACAATTAAGTGCTGTGGAATTCCCATTCTTCTCAATGTTATCCACAATGTGTTATGATCCACACAATCAAATGCTTTTGCATGGTCAATAAAACACAAGTAAACATCTTTCTGGTATTCTTTGTTTTAAGCCAAGATCCATCTAACATCAGCAATGATATCCCCCTTCCACGTCCTCTTCTTAAACCAACTTGTATTTCTGGAAGTTCTCTGTCAATATACTGCTGCAACTGTTTTTTTAATTATCTGCAATAAGATTTTACTTGCATGTGATATTAATGATATTATTCAATAATTTCCTTATTCTGTGGAATCACCTTTTTTGGAATGGGTATAAATAAGGATCTTTCCCAGACAGTTGGCCAGGTAGCTGTTTTCCTAATCTCTTGGTATAACTGAGTGAGTGCCTCCAGTGAAACATCTCAATTGGTATTCCGTCAATTCCTGGAGCCTTGTTCTTTGCCAAGTTTTTCAGTGCAGCTTCGAATTCTCCTTTTAGTACCATTAGTTCTTTTGCCTTATAGTTCTCTGTGTCTTTCCTTTTTGTTTCCCCCACTAATTTATTGTCACTCCTTTGGGTCAGGAAAAACATCTTACTCAAATTTATCAGTAATGTACAGTACAATACATTACAATCAGGACTATATTAATAGCATATTAATTGATTGGAACAATTATAGCATCAATTGCCATTGCCGGATAAAGACAGTGAGATTAAAAGGGAATAAAAATCTAAGGTTCTCAAGACAGCCAGCCTCCTCCAAGAATGGTGGAGTGATAAGTCAAAGAAAAAGGCAAGACCCATATTTCTGTCACCCACACTAAACACAAACATTCCACCCATTTTAATGAGAACCTTAGCTAATGCATTATATACATTTCTTTCATTCTCAACCTCCTTCTGAAGTAGTCACAATAGCCCATTAGAAAGAACCATTCACACATCCCACTCATTTCTTCCTCTCCTTGTATCATACAAACACATGAAACCAAAAATGCCAGTCCCTGCAAGAGCTTACATGGTGACCTTTACTATTAAGTGACAGTGTTTCTTTACAAGCCCCCCACAAACACACACACACTAAATCTTTGACCTTGAGCCCTTTGCACAGAACTATGAAATTTTCTAACATATCCAATGTCCCTCTTTCAAACCTTTAGTGTCTTATCTGTATGTTTAATTAAGAAGATTTACCCATGGTCCTTAGTAGAGGGAAATACGAACACTGTCACAGCAAAACCCATTGTCTTCAAGTCAGTTATAACTCATAGTGACCCCATGAGTGTCAGAGAAGTACACTCAAAAGAGTTTTTAATGGCTGATTCTTGGGAAGTAAATTGCCAGGACATTCTTCCAAGGCTTCTCTGAATTGAGTGGAACCTGCAAACTTTCAGTTAAGAATGAGCACGTTAAAAATTTGTACCACCCAGGGTCTCCAGCACAGCAAAAGACTAATCTTTTTTTTTTTTTTTTAAGTTTAGGCTTTTAGTTATTGGCCCCTAGATTTCTGTTTGGGCCAAGATGGAGAAGTCAATAATAATAACAACTAATAGCAATCAGACATATCTGTGCTAATTTATCTTAATTTCTTTGAAACAATTTTTTAAACACCTACTTCCCTAGGTAATGGATGGGAGAAAAAGAATAATGAAGTTAAATGAACATACCCAGGGAAAGAACCAGAGAATCAGCAAATAATTAAAAAACAAAACACTTTTCTGTGGTCCTGATTTTGCTAGTATGTGTTAACACATTTTAAGATGAGCTACTCTTCTGTTGATTTTAAGAAATAAAAAAGTAAATAATTAGATTCCATTTTTGATTAGGTAAGAATTACCAAAACTGAAAACCAAACTTACTGCCGTCGAGTTGGATTCAACTTGTAGCGACCCCTTCTTGGGTTTCTGAGGCAGTATCAGTACAGAAGTAGATTGTCCAATCTTCCTTCTGAGGAGTGGCTGGTGGGTTTGAACTGCCAGCTTTCTGGTTAGCAGTCAAGTGCCTTAGGCACTACGCCACCAGAACTCCTGGTAAGAGCTACAGAAATTATGAAAACAGCTCAGAATTTAATATAGGATTAAACTGTGATAGCCTATCCAGTTTGCCACTTAAGTGCTGCTTAACCTTGGAGAAGTTACTAAACTTCTCTGAATTACGCTTTCCTATCATGTGGGGATTTTAAAAAATATCAATACTTTAATGGATTGAAACAAAGATTTGAGATAATGAGTACAAAAAATCTGACAGGCACTGGTGGCTACCACATTGTTTCTTTTTTAAACTTTTTATTGTGATTTGGGTGAAATTTTACAAAGCAGATTCATTTCATATTCAAAAGTTCATACACATTTTATTTTGTGTCAGTGGTTACATTAGCAGTATAACAGCTCTCCTCCCACTTCCTCCGTGTGCTTACCCCTTCCCAGTGTCCTTCTTACCCATGCATTCCTACCTCTCTACCTTTCTCCCTGTGCAAATGCTGCCCTTCTGATCTACCGTTGATTGTTCCAAGGAGTGCATATCCCTGGTGTAGGTGTTCAGCTCGTAGGCTTGTCTATTGTTTGGCTGAGAGATTTTTTCTTTTGTTGTTTATTAGAAAGAAAAAAAAAAAAAAAAAAAGGTTGCTTTTTACTCTGAGTCTAAAGGAATATAGATAAAAGGGGAGAAATTTATGCAATCTTTCCCTAAATTGCTGAGTGAAGTAAGTATTTGTTTGAGCTGTGAGCTCCATTCCCATAATTCCATGTTCTCTGCATAACAGAGAACTGTATGTCTGCAAATTACAATGCTCAGGCTCCCCTTCAGATAACATGGTGCACAATGTTTAAAGCACTCGGCTACTAACCAGAAGGTCAGTGGTTTGTATACACGAGTAGTTCAGCAGAAGAAAAGACCTGGTAATCTGTTCTCATAAAATTTTACAGCCCAGGAAACCCTGTGGGCCAGTTCTACTCTGTCCTATAGGGTTATTGAGTTGGACTTGTCTTGATGATACAAAAACAAGCTCTCTTTCCGGCTGGCTTTAGGTTAGTTTCTGCCCATTGATGGCACTGCTGGAAGGCTGAAGAGAGGAGGCAGCGGGGTTTTTTTTTTTTTTCTTCCTCTTTCTTTCTGGCTGACAGTGATATCTCTGGCAATAGAGGCATCAATAGAGACTGCAATAGCAGCATCCAGTGAGTGCTGGCCCCTGCATCCTGCCCCCACAATGAGGTCCTGATAATAGCTGCTTCTGGCTCTTCAGCAGCCTGGGCACCACAGTGCTGACAGACTCTGGGGTCTTGTGGTTTTGGTGGGTGTGGGCTTCTGCAAAGTGTTATGTCAGTGGTGGTGGTTCTAATAGAAACGGGAACTGCAGCAGCCTCACTGGCATAGTAATTGTAGGCTGTGGGTAATGTTATTCTATCCATTCCCCTACTTTTTTTTTCCCTCTTAGAACTTCAGGGTGGTAGAATCCTTAGTGTTAGTAATCTGTGTGGTTATTATTGTTAGTTGCTGGTCAGTCAGCTCAAACTCACAGCAATCTTACATATAACAGATTGAAATGTTGCTCACTCCTGCACCATCTTCATGATGGTGTTTGAGTCCATGGTTGTGGTCTCTGTGTATGTTGTGGGCCTTCCAACCTAGAGGGCTCATTTCCTAACACTATATCTGATAATACTCTGCTGTGATTCGTAAGATTTTCACTGAGTAATTTTCAAAAGTAGAGTATCAGGCCTTTCTTCCCAGTCTATCTTAAGCTGGAAGCTCTGCTGCAAACTGTCCCACCATGGGTGACCCTACTGATGTTTGAAATACTGGTGGCAGAAGCTTCCAGCCTCAGTAGTGTATCACACTGACAAATGGGTAGTGAATTTGGGATAACTTTGCCCTTTTTACTCCTTCAATTCTTCCATTACTTTTGTTACCAATTCTCTACATTAAATTTACTCTTTTCAAAATAACTAGAGTGCTATACATTTGATGATTGGACTATGATTGAGACATTTACCACATGCTCAAATTTTGGTGATTATTTAATAAAAAATGATTCCAAAGAGTCTTGAAATGTAGAGAAAGAGAGCTATAAAATGCTTCCCAGGAGTATAAGTTCTGTAAACTATTAAATTTGAGATTATGATAAAATATTAATGAATAGAAAAATCTTAGAATTTTTTTGATGAGACTAAATGGAACTTTCATGAATTATTTAGTTTTAATGATTGTTTATAGCTTAGAATTCACTCATTCATACTCATTCATTCATTCATTTGAAACAAGATTGAATTTTCATTCCCACACCCAGGTAGGAGTGATGGTTTTATTTGCTTAATGAAAACTTATTGTTTATGTGCTACATAAACATCTTTTTTTTCTTGTTCCAGAGATATTCAGAGATCTAATGAGTACATTATGAAATATGGTAGTCAAATGGACATTTCTGAGTCATTTTCTATAGCCAAAATGCTTGGAAAAGGCTATATTATAGTCACTAATATAGACCACTAGTACAATATGGAGGTCACTAATCTAAGATCACTAATAGATCACTCATCTACTTACTAATACAGCTTATTTGTAATAAAACAGCAAAGTGACCAAAAGCTGTATCCTCTCTTGTTCCTTTCTGTAGAGGTCCACAAAATTACTTTCAAATTTCTTCATGTCTTTATTTACCCCTTCATTATACTATTCAGACTATCTCTTCTTTTTCCTTCTCTTAGCTGTGGAGATAACCATAAAAAGATCACCTTCAGGTATTATGAGTCTATATCCAAAGGAACTTCACTCTGACCTCAAAAGCAAATTCCTAATAGTATTAGTGATATAAGAAAATCATCTTAGTGGCAATCCCTTAGCTAATTTTTAAACACGAGCATTTCCTCTGGGCACCAAGTGTTTTAGTTAATGCATTTGCTTGTGCAGGGAGAACTCAGGTGAACTAAAATACTTTTTTTTTTTTTTTGCCCCCCAAGAGTCAGGCAGAATTGACATTTCAATCACCAAGCAGTCTCAGCAAAGCTATGCTAAATTCTGTATATCTCAGGGGGAAAAAAAAAAAAAAAGATGTCAGCTATTTTCCTGGCATCTTTGTTATATGTCATCAAACAACATGTTTAATTATCTTTTCCATTGAAAATATTTCAATGGAAGTGATTTTCTAAACTATTTCCATTGAAATAGTTTCCTGGTGAGTCTTACATGGTTAGATGTACATGCCAAGTCTCTTTTAAAGGCAATCAGTCCTTTTTATCTTTAGAGCCACCATCCTGGTTTCAGTTTTCATCTCCCACCACAGAATATGGCAGTAACTGCATGATTGCTCTCATGTCCCACTTATACTTCTGCAATCCCCTCCTGCACAATTCTGACCATCTGAATGCTAGTATGCAGATATGGCTCTATCACTTTCATGACACTGCCCTCAGGATAAAGTCCAACCTCTTTAACCTGGCACACACGCCCTTCATCGTCTGATTGTTCCTGGTTCCCCAACCTCACTTTTTACCTCTTCCCTATGTTCACCCCAACTATTCATCATTAACTGGGGGAGGCCATGCCGATTCCTCTTTTCTGGCTATTCCTCATTCATCTGTAAAGATTACATTTCAACTTTGTTTCTGCTTTAATCCTTAGGTGGCACATGCCCCCACACCCCAATAGGTACCACTTTTCACATTGACTGGTTATAATATTTGTTGCACTGTGTCATAAACTTTTGATTTGTGCACCTATTAACCTGTGAATCCCTTGAGAATAGGACTCATACATCTGACACATCAATGTATCCCCACAACTAGAAAAGTCTTGGGTATGTAGGAAGAGAACTCAAACACCGAGTTTGCAAAGCCTTCATTTTCTTATATAAATTGTTTTGCATTTATTGAAATGCCAGATTCTAAGCTCTTTCAGAATTAAAAATATGTAGGAGTTATTCTTTCTTCTACTGAGTATGATATGGTAAAGAGAAAGGGAGAAGGGATAAGACTCATGTCCAAATATTTTCAACGGAAATCTGCATGGGGAAAGTAGCAAAGGCAGAGAGAGACACAACCCCAAACTGACCAGAACCATTAGTCAGTGATACCAAAGGCATAGTGTCAGTCCCAGGAATAGATGGTTATATTTCCAAAAAGACAATATTTCTTGGATCCCTTGGATCTCACTGTGAGTCAGGCAGTGATAAATTTTTCATTGGAAAAATTATAGTAGAGCCATTCCATAATTGATTGTATGGCTGTAGATTCCCAAACTGCAAATTGCTTTGGGCTGAAAGGTGCTAGAAAATGAAATTTCTTGGGAAATTCACTAGCGATTCTCCATGAAAATTAACATGTCCAATTTTCTTTAGGTAGCATGCATTAGGTGTCGTATTATCCCTCCTCAGTAATTGCAGCCTTTGGGCTTTTTGAGCTAAGATTACATAAAGGTAAAATGGAATTTAAAATTGTATTACTAGGAGGAAATTAGAGAAGATTGTATGGAGTTTCACTGGCTGCATTTAAATGTAAGAAAGTAGTGGAGAGATATTTATATCTCAAACTATATGTATTAATTTTCTCTTGTGGCCATAACACACTCCCACAAATTCAGTAGCTTAAAACAACCTGCACTTATTCTCTGACAGTTCTGTAGGTTAGAAGTCTAGATACAGTGTGATTTAGTTGGATCTTCAGCCTAGAGTCTCACAAGGCCAAAATCAAAGTGTCATCAGGGCTGCATTCCTTTCTGTAACTCTGAAGAAAATTCTGCTTCCAAGCTAATTCATATTATTGGCCAAATTCACTTTCTTGCAGTTGTAAGACAGATCCTTGTTATGTTATTGTGAACTGAGGGCTGGTTTTTGCTCCTACAAGCTGCCTGCATTTCTTCTCATGCTTTCCTTTGGCTCCCTCTAGCAAAATAGAGTAAGCCCCTCTCAGTTTTTGAATCTCTCTGACTTCTTCAGCCATATCTCTCTGATTCCAGTCCGAGAAAGTACTCTGCCTTTAAAATATCACATGATTAGATTAGGTCTACCCACAGAGTCCAGGATCATCACTTATTTTAATGTCCAAAGTCCCCTTTGCCATGTAATATAATTTAGTCACAGGTTCAAAGGATTAGATATTAGAATGTGGACATCTTTGGGGTCTATTACTCATTTACTTCCCAAAAGATGTGTCAATGTGGGTAGAGCACGATTCTCAGTATTGTGTGGTTGTCTTCCATTTTGTGATCTGATTATCCTACATTTTCTGATATGTGTTGTAAATATTAAACCGTATATGAGGCAGGATTAAGGTGGGTTGCCTTTTGAATCACAGCCTTACAAGAGGACGTGACTTACTCAAATCACACCGTTGCTTGAGTCACAACTTGTATCCAACAAGAGATAAAAGAGATTAAACAGATGAGCAGAATATAAATGGGTAAGAGAGTTGCTAAACCACATGAAGATTGCCTAGGAACAGAAGCTCAGAAGAGACAGGGACCTTCTTATAGAGATGACAAAGAGCAAAAAACTTTCCCCAAAGCCATCATCCTGAATTTGGCTTTTTAGCCTCCGAAACTGTGAGAAAAAAAAAAAAAATTCTGTTTGTTAAAGCCATCCGCTTGTGGTATTTCTGTTATAGAAGCACTAGATAATGAAGACAAACACACATATACACATGTATGTTTGTATATATGTATGTACAGTTTGTCATATTAATTAGTTAACATTAGTTAATATTTGGAGATTAGTCAGATAATCTGTGAGCTTTTTATTTATGTATGGATATGAATCCCTCAGGCTAAGGATTCCTGATCTATAAATTAATACTGTGTGAAAAGAGAATCAATTATTCAGTTCTCTGAATCTTAGTTTTCTTATTAATACAATGGGATATGTTTTACTTTGAAAAATTTTGAAAGAATAAAAGAGGTAATGAATGTAGTAGATTCAAACATAGTTATTCAGTAAATAGGACTCTTAAAGATACCTGTGTATCCATACACATGAACATAATTAACTGGTACGCAGACACCAATGCATAATGGCTGACTCTGTACTTGCTATTACTGATGTTTCCCAAGGTCTATTTTCATAAGATTCCAGGTCAAATGGTAAGATTTCTATTTTCTCACACCAAGACAAAGACAAGGCAGGAATAATGTAAGTCGTGGAGTCTCAGCACTTATTGACTTGCTGGATGACTCAGACACTTCCAATATCTATAAATAGAGACCACAGGTAGAACATTGAAGCTCATTGATTTTCACCTTGTCTTCTTGTGGTGGCCACAAATGAACCCAAACACTTGAATAGTAAGAAATATAATTACAAAATCAACTTAATGGAAGTAGATAAAGAGTACCTCATAGGACCTTGCCCAAAATAAAATGAAAGTTGAATAAGCAAAGTAAAATGAGAATGTATTAAACATTCAAAATTAGTCAGATGTTCTTTTTCTTCCATTGACTCCATATAAAACAATCTATATCACAAGTCTCTATTAGTAATTGTTTGGGGAAACTGATCTTAAAAATATTTTGCCAGAGAATTCCAGTAAGATGGCAGACTAGGCAGAAAGACTGCACAGACCCTCTTCAACAAAGAAAAGGGAAACCAATTAACACAGAAACAGAAGTGGACTAAACCCCAACTAGCAGAATAATTTGCATGAAAATACCAAAAAAAGGAGACAGACTGAGCTGCAGAGCTGCTGTCTGGCAGCAATCCTGAGTAATCCTGATGGCACAGAAAGCTTGGAGAGTGCTGAGTGGGGTTAGGACTTAAGAATTGACCTAAAAATCAGCCGTGCTACCCAGGGACTGCATGGAGGACTGCTTTGGTGGACGGAGAATAAACGGAGAAGGCAAAGAGAAAGGCTGGCTGAGCTGTGGACTTTTGCCTGTCTGGAGGTGCCGCCGTTTTGAATGTTTACAAGCAGCTTGACCATTTTGGATATTTAAAGAGACAGTGCTCTTGCAGATCCCAGGGGTTTAAGAACAGGTCCTGCTTGCCAGCAAGTCCAAGGACACTCCAGACCTGCATGACTGAAAAGGTGTGACATTCCTCTTGCTGCTCTTATACTCCACACCCGCTTGGTGAAAGGAGGTGTGGCCATCCCCCGCTCCCACCTACCTTCTGGGCCTGCAGGAACTCCATCCGAATCTGTGTGCTCAGACGGAGCCTAGGTGCTGTGTCCTATCCTTCACCACTTTTTTTTCTCTTTTATTTATTTATTTATTATTTCTTTTCTCTTGTGTTTAGTTTGCTTGTATTTGCCTGTTTCAAAACTACTATTATTATTAATACTTTTGTTCTTTTTACTATTATTCTTTATTCTTCCCCTCCCAGGTCCTAGTTTTCACCTTCTTTTCTTTTCCCTGTTCCTGGTTGAAATTTTTATTTGTTTATTTAATATTTTTCCCCCTTTTTTTCTCATGGTTAACCATGTCCCTTGCTTTTCTTTTTGTATTTTTCCCATTTTTTTCATCATTACTCTCCTTCTGTACATTTTTTCTTTTAGTGCCCTATCCCCAGATATTGCAGGTTTTCTTGGTTTTTTCTTCTTTTTTTTTTCCCTTTTTTTCTTTTTTTGGTTACTGTTCCTGTGTGATTACATGGTATGTTTTTGTCCATTTGCTTTTAGTTTTTGATCATTATTCAATTGTAATTTTTTTCTAACTGAGTGGGAGACAGCAACAGTCCCCATAAGACGCAATGACACCCACACCTCCTGCAACTT
>NW_006921612.1:344932-355247 GCF_000298275.1 Orycteropus afer afer
CTTCCTTCCGAGGAGTGGCTGGTGGGTTTGAACTGCCAGCCTTCTGGTTAGCAGTCAAGTGCCTTAGGCACTATGCTACCAGAGCTCCCACTGAGATTGGGGAGACCCCTAAATCTATTGCCTGGAAAACAAACTTGAACTAAAACTACACCATGAAATCACCTTTAAAGTAAATTACCAGTTTAACTCAATAAATAATGTCTGCCTTGAATAGTGCACTCTATTGAACAATTACCTGTGTGAGATTGAAATGACAATTCTAAAGCACAGGTGAAAGCTTTAAGGGGAAGAAACCAGAAGTTAACTGTATTGAATCAATAGGCAAAGAGATGGTGAGAAAGGGGACACAATGCAAAGTATGTAACCATTGTCAATGAATCATGCATGCACATGTTGTCCAATGTTCAATTTGTTGTGCATATTTTCATTAATAATAAAAAGTAAATGAAAACAAAAATAAAGAAAGAATGACTATGAAGTTTTTAATGGGTGCTTTCTGTTTACCTAGCACCATATAACAATAACCAAATGTAATTTTGTTATTTGACTCTTATTATATTTTATTAACAATTGACATTGTTATATTTTCTTCAGATTATTACCAATGCAACATTTCAATCCCACAATTTGCCATAATGCCTCTCTATTTGCCTATGCTTCTTTTTCTTCTTGAACCAAGAACAAAATTGCCACCCACATGTATGGTAGTGACTAGCTCACACTTATTTAGAGGCTGAGTGGGAGGCAGCATAGAAGGAAAGCAGGCCACCCTTTCTCTGCCTTTGTATACAATATACACAGCCAAGGCAGTTATTTAAAATAAAAGAAAAGATAGAAAGCTTTTTCCTCAAAGTTCAGACACATTATATATTATTACACAGACCCTGATTTGTTTTGTTTTACAAAAACAACAAAAAGTAATAAACATAAACCTCACATTCTGTTCTCCTAATTTGTCCAGCTCAGGAATTTGGTGAATCACACAACATGAAGAACAAGCCCATTCCATTCGTACAGGCAAATTGTTTTTTCTCCTACTTTAAAACTTACAAAAACAGTAGAGACAACCAAGTTACTTATTCAATTCTCTTTAATTCACTGAAATTTTCTTAAACTGATATCTTGATAACCAAACTCCAAAGCAAACTCACCACCATTGTGTCACTTACAGTGACCTCCACAGGGTTTCCAAAGCTGTAAATCTTTACGGAAGCAGATTGTCCAATCATTCTTTCGTGGAATAGCTGGTGGTTTTGAACCACTGGCCTTATGCCTAGCAGCCAAACACCTTAACCATTATACTACCAGAGCTCCTTATAGATGATTGTTAACAGAAAATTTGAACCACTGAGTTAGAGGGATAAATCAAATCCCTATATGAAGTATTGATTCATGATAATAGTGTAGAAACAAAGAAAAATCTCTAATTTCTCTATCAATAATAACTGAGATAGTCATTCTGAAACAAATCTTCCAGATCTGAAACAGGTTCCAGATCTTTCTGTTCTAATTACACTGAGAGCCATTTGTGTACAACATAAATGTTTCATAGTTTCCTTATCTATTTCCAAGATTAGAACAAGTTTCTAATGACATATTTATAGTTTCTAATGACTTAGAGTTAATGGTTGGAGAGCATGATAGAAGAATACATGTTTCTATGTTCAGAAATTATTTCTAATTTTGCATTATAAGTGACTTATACAAAAGTGTTTAGAAGGATTATAAAAAAACATCATATCAAAACAAGCAAACAAACAAAACTCACTGCCATCAAGTCGATTCTGACTCATAGTGACCCCCTTTTGGTTTCCAAGGAAGTAGATTACCCCATCCACCTTCCTCAGAGTGGCTGGTGGGTTTAAACTGCCAACCTTTGGTTTACAGTCAAATGCTTTAGGCATTATGCCACTACAGTGTAAAAAGCTTTATAGAAGCCTACGTAATAGTGACCTATACTTAGGTAACTTGAGAGCATCACAGAAAGCATACATAATAGTTGGCTTCTGCATGGCAAGATTCACACTGAGCTTTGGGGATACAAACTTGAAGTCTCAAGTATGGTGCTATACTGACTTCCAGAAGGAGTTTTTTTTTTCTTTCCTCTAGTCCTTCTTACTTGCTTTCTTCCCTCTCATATCTCTTAGAGGAGGAAGTACCCCTTTTCATTACTACATGATCAAATGATCAGTGACATTCCATCTTTCCCAAGTTCACATTCCTTTTCCTTCCTCAATCCCATTCGTGCCTCACTACCTCATCGTGCTTCCTTGCGTGGGACCACAGACTCATGGGAAGATTTTCAGGATTGATTTAGACTTCTTTCTGCAGAAAACAAAAGAACATATTCTTTAAAATTACCTTCCTTTCAGCTATTCTAAATATATTAGCGCTCTACTTGTTATGGCTGTACCACAAGCTATCCCAAAATGTTGTGGCCTCAAACAATCATTTCTCATGCTCCTCCCATATTCCATCGGTCAGGGATCCAGACAGGGCACACAGGGAAGAACTTGTCTCTGTTCTAAGATGTCTAGGACCTTTTCTGGAAAGACTTGAGTATATCTGTTTTTGTTTCTTGGCAGTGACTCCAAGATTGGGAGCTACAATCACCTGGGGGTGTTCACTCACATGTCTTGTGGTTGATCTGAGTGTGGGATGTGACCTCAACAAGGCTGCAACTCAAACTCCTGCATGTGGTACCTCCATGATTTCTCTCTACATGGGCAAGTTTGGGTTTCCTCTCAGCATGATATTGGGGTTCCAAAGAGCAAATATACCAGAAAAAAAACATGAAAAGTATATGGAGTTATGTGACTAAGACTCAGAAGTCATACTTTGTTGTAGTTAGAAATCTGTCTAGATTCAAAAGTAGGCAACATGGATTCCACTGTTCAAATGGAAAGAGTGTTAAAGACACCTTGTAAAAAGAGTGTGTGTGATGGGATATGTTGTTATGATTATCTTTGAAAATACAATCTGCTATTATTTTTACTTGAAAAAGTGACCCACTACTTACAGCTGTTTCTTCCCTGAAAAACCATATGTTCACCCTGTGTAATCTGACTTTTGTCTTTCCCACTCTATTGAAGTTCCTCTTTCGAAAGTCAAATGCTTTCTTTCTCTTCTGGCTGTTTTGTTTTGTTTTTGTCTCTGCCCTTCTCCCTCTGATATTCGACACTTGTGCTGCATAATTCCCTTGTTACTTCTCTGGAACCACTCTCCATCCTTCCCAACATGCCCTTGCTTAAGGGTGGATGCAGCTTCACAGTTTTCCTCCTTTAATACTGTCCACACCTTTGAAAAGTCCCTTCATTAAACTCTATTCAATCATTCCATTACAGAGGATGATCTCCATCCTGCATTCAGAGACCTGAATAATTCAATAACCTGCATCACTTTGTTTTTCTTTATGTCACCTTTCTGTGGATTCATGGATGAGATATTCTCATGAGTTTTCTTCCACTTGGATCACATTTTCTCTAGCTAATAAGGTGTTCTTATTTGAAAGAGCCATCTATGTTATCAAGAGGTATTAGGCAACATTCTCCATTCACCTCACTACTTTCTCCACCACTCACGCCCTCCCTCTCAGGAATGACAAGATATCTGTGGTGGAATAATCATGTACATTTGTCTGTTGCTGGAATTTAACTTTCTTCCATGGCACCACCATATGGGTTCTAACTGCCAACACTTAGTATTAAAGTACAAATCGTGCCACTTAAGGACCTGAAAGAACATAAAACTCGTTGCCATTGAGTCAATCCCTATTCATAGTAACCCTATAGGACAGAGTAGAACTGCCCCATAGGGTCTCCAAGAGGGTTAATCTTCATGGAAACAGACTACCACATCTTTCTCCCATTGAGTGGCTGGTGGGTTTGAAGCACCAACCTTTTTTTAGTACCTGAATGCTTAACCCCTGTGCTACCAGAACTTTAGAGTTTACAAGTTGGCCACCACTCTACCATTTATGAGAGATCTCTGAATCACAGTGGTAGAGGGACTTAAAACTTGCCCATAATTGGGGCTCTGGCATAATCAGGCATATCGATGGAGGAGAGAGGGTAGATAGTAACCAGATTCCAGGGAGGTGTCTGAAATAAAACAACAAAAATAAAATAAAATAATGGTATTAGTAAGAAGAGAGTTGGGAAAGTTGAGACTCATAAGAGTAAAAAAGTGGTCTATCATGTTTGATACAATATGGGGTTCTACTTACACTTCTATAACCCAAACCCAGCCTCTCTTCTACTCTGAAGAACATCTATGTGCCCCTGGATCAAAGAAAGATAAGTGGTCATCGTCATTAGCAATCCCATCCCTTCCCCATTCTGTGGACTGTCTCTACAAGAGCTAACCTGAAGAAAGAGAAGGTATTTCTCTATAAGTAAGAGAGGTAAGCCACTGAGATACTTGGGCACATGTTGTCAAGGAGGAGCTTCTAACAGACAGCAGCAGGGAGAGGTGCAACTCTATAGAAGTAGATTAAAGGAAGTTAGGTGCCAGCAACAGACCTCAGGTAAAACTCAGTAAATGTCAGTGCTATATCTTAGTAACCCAAAGATAGTTTCTTTAGGACAATGAATTGGGGAAGGGAACAACAGAGTTGTTTAGCAGAGTAATGGAGAGTAACACAGAATAGTGAGGTTAAAACAAAATAAAACAGACCTGCAAACAGTAGATCATATTTATGTAGGACATCCCCAACCCCATCTTTGAACATTCTTAGAACACCCAAGAGAGACCATATTCTGCCATTAAGCAGATAGGGGCAATTTAACCCATGATCACAAAGAATATTGAATGTACTATGGACTGCTGGGAGATCTGATAGCATAGTTCTTAAGGCACTTGACTGCTAACCAGAAGGCTGGTGGTTCAAACCCACCAGCAACTCCTCAGAAGGAAGGTTGGGCAATCTACTTCCATAGTGATATCTTTTTGGAAACCCACGGTGAGGTCACTATGACTTGGGTCCAACTCGATGGCACATAACAACAGCAACAATGGACAGCTAGATGAATGAACAAATCTGCCCTGGCTGCAGTTCAACCAGAGCGCTCCTTAGAAGTGAGAATGGTCAGACTTTGTCTCTCCTACTTTGGTCGTGTTGCCAGAAAGGACCAATCCCTGGACAAGGATATCATGCTTGGTAAAGTAGGTCAGGAAAAAAGAGAAGAGAAGGTACTCAATGAGATGAATTGACACAGTGGCTACAACGATGGCCTCAAGCATAGTCACAGTTTTTAGGATTATGCAGGACCGAGCACAGTTTCATTCTGTTGTATTTGGGGTATCTATGAGTTGAGACTGATTCAAGGACACCTCACAAAGATCACAAATAGATAGATTATAGGAGATCTTGGATTCCATTTATATTCCTTTGTGACTTCTCTTATTTCTCTTTCTTCTTAAATATCTTTCCTAATATCCTCTCAGGTCCCTCAAATGAAAAAAAAAAAAAAAAAAACTCATGGCAGTCAAGTCAGATCCAACTCATAGTGGCCCCTTCTTGGGTTTCTGAGATGGTATCACTATGGAAGTAGATTGCCCAACCTTCCTTCTGAGGAGTGGCTGGTGGGTTTGAATTGCCAACTTTCTGGTCAGCAGTCAAATGCCTTAGGTACTACACCACTGGCACAAAAGGTTGGCATTCCACTGCTAACCTAAAGATTGGCAGTTAGAATCCACCTAGAAGTACCATGTAAGATAGGCCTGGTGATCTGCTACTGTAAAGATCACAGACAAGGAAACCATATGGAGCAGTTCTACTCTGTAACACATGGGGTCACCATGAGTCCAAATCAACTCAATGCCGATAAGTTTGGTTTTGCTTTAATGCTCTCTCATTAGCCTCTATAATGACTTTCTCCATTAATCTCTGTAACTAAGTGTCGTCCATCTCAGATTGTTTCCAAAAGAATATATATATATATATATATCTTTTTTTTTTTTTCCTGAGAACCAGAATCTTGATTCGAACTCTTATTGAACATCTCTGTTGAATGTCTCACTGTCACCCCAAATTCAACTCTTCAAAGTAAATTTGATTGGCTTTACAAATCAGCTCCCTTCCAATTGTTCCTACCTCTCACCATATGTCATAATCTGGTAGAAAAAAAAAAATCTTTTTCTTTATATCAAACACCTTCCCACATCAAAGCAGTCACCAAGTCCTGATGTTGTTGTTGTTATGTGCCGTCGAGTCAGACCTGACTCATAGCAACCCCTCCTTGGGTTTCTGAAGAGGTATCACTACAGAAGTAGATTGCCCAACCTTCCTTCCGAGGAGTGGCTGGTGGATTTGAACTGCCATTCTTTTGGTTAGCAGTTAAGTGCCTTAGGCACTACGCTACCAGAGCTCCCTAGGAAAATAAATCTTATAATGTTTCTCTCATTGTAGCAGGTTGAATAATTGTCCCTAAAAATTTGGCCTGTAAATGGGACCTTATTTGGAAAAAGGAACATTGTAGGTATAATCAAGTTAAGATGAAGTCATATTGGATTATAATGGATTGTCATTCAAATTAAACTTGCGTTCTTACAAGAAGGAGAAAATTTAGACACAAACACACAGAGGAGAATACCATGTGACAACAGAGACAGAGATTGGCATAATGCATTTACAAGCCAAGGAACACCAAAGATTGCCAGTAACCATCAGAAGCCAGCAAGAGGTTGGGAAGTTTCCTTCCCTTGTGCCTTCAGAGACAGCCTGGCCCTGCTGATACCTTGATTTCCTATCTCTACCCCCAGAAGTGTGAGAGAACAAATTTATGTTGTTTTAAGCCACCCAGTTTGTGATTATTTGTAACAGCAGCCCTAGGAAACTGATGTATCCAGTCATCATTATTTTATATTTTCTTGCCATTATCCACTGGCTTAGCTTGAGTCCTCTAGAATGCAAGGATAAAATAAATTTTTAGATAAAAATTTAGCTGGGACTTCTATGCCCAGAGTGAAGAAATGAAGGAAAAAGGGAAGTGAGGCAAGAAACGATATCTGCATGAAACCCAGCAGGTCCCTCAGTAGTGTGTTTGCTTTGTGGACTTCCTCTAAAATGAGAAATTATACCTCCAGGTAGACCATTCAAGGAAGTAAGGAAGAGGAATATATATCTATCTCCCTTCTACTTCTTGCTTCTCATTGGTCAAAGTTTATCTTTCAAAGGGCTATCACCTCCTACAATTCAGTTTGTATCATCCAGTCCCTTAGTATCTGCTCAGGAAGCTAAATTCCGTGTACCATGTCCCATTATTTATCTTTCCATTTAAGTCCAAAAGTGAAAGGGCAACTCAAGGCAGATAGGCCTTGGCAAGTGGGGTGGGAGAACTGTGGAGGCCTGTGTCTTCAACAATTATCTAGACAGTTAGGGGAGCTGGGCAAAGGCACTAGGGGCAATACGTCTAGAAATTGGGAATGTCTTTGGAAAGAAGAATTAGTTGAGGAAATCTGAAAAATCAGTGCAAACATTTTTTTCTGATACACTCATGTTTGGACCTTTATCATTCGGTCCTAGACATGTGTCACCTTTTTAACCAATCACTTTCCTCCCTCAAGCCATTTTCCATATTAATGTTAGAAGGATCTTTCCAAAGTAAAAATCTAGCCGCTTTATTTATCTGTTTAAAATCATGCAATGGTTCCATTATTGCCTGCAAGAAACAATTTACAAACTTCATAGGCATATAAGTAGGATGAGCATATATTTTATTGACCAAAATGGAACACTTCTGTAGGTGAACAGTGGAGCTATTGCTAATCACATAGGGACAGTAGTCATAAACTTGGAATGTCTCAAGCAAACTGTGGCAAATATATAAGGCTTTTATTATCTAACGCCTGTTTGCATCTATTATTCCTCTCATCTGCTAGTATAAAAAATATTAGTATCTGACAATTGGACTCCCAGAAATAAACCTCAGAAATACCGCCCTTGCCATGTAGCCAAGCCCAAGATTTGTGTTCATTTTGGAGACTGCCATGGTCTGTCTGAAAGAACTTGGTCAATATTTCCCTCACTAAGCCTGGGGTTTTCCTCTATAGAATGAGATTAGTGGTTTCAAACCCATATTTTTGTGGAGCTTCAAGTGTTCTCTGAATTTTCTTACATTTCAGAGTGGGTGCGGGGGCTCGAGGGCCTCCATATCCATTTTAATAGAAATAACCAATGTTTTTCCATTTTATCTATTGGGAAACAAAAATAATTAAAAGGAAAAATATTCTATAAATTAAAATAATCACAGTTCTATTATGGCATTCTTTGCTAACTGGCGAGGATACTCAGACCTAAAAAGGCAAATGGTTCAGCATGGAGCACACAGACTGTGACAGAGACTATGAAATAGATGATGTAAGGAGTATGATGACTATGTTGTAAAAAATTAGAAAACCAAGGCCCAGAATAATTGCTACTTAAGCTCAAGCATCTATAAGCAATGGTCTGAGTCTAGAAATCATCTCTTTGAATTCCCAGTCTGGTGATCTTTCCACTTCCTCATTCAAAAGCCTTCAGTGGTTTCCTATAGCTTTTGGGTAAAAGCTACTCTTTAACTCATTAGATAAAGCCTTAATTATAAATACTTTGCTATAGCTCTTAGCTCCCTTTCTCCCAGTCTAGAACTACTACTAACTACAATTTGTCACCCAGTCCTTCTAAGAAATTTGGGTTTCCTCCTTGAACACTATGCTCCTTCACACCTCCTTAGGATATTCTGTTGACTGTTTGAAGTCAAAGCAAAATAACCCAGTCATCGACACTCCTTAGAAACAGATGATCCTATACAGTAGCCACTAGCCAAAGCTGACTATTTAATTTTAAATTAACTATAATTAAATACCACAAAAAAATCCATTTCTCAGATACACGAGCCACATTTTAATTGCTCGATAGCCACATGTGGCTAGTTGCTACCATATTAGACAGTGCAAAATGTTTCTATCACCACAGGAACGTTCTATTGGACAATACTACCTAGAAACATTTAGGGAAGTGATTTTTCTATCCTTGACATAATGAAATTGTACATGGAAGCACAGCACATGAAACAGAAATATATACATCAGAGGTTGAGCTGAGAATAGGGGGACTTGGTGACCTCACCACATACCACCCCTGAGATCCCTTTTTTGAAAATGGAGAGTTTCACAAAGAACAATGAGAAAACTGATAAAGAGATCCAGCTCATATAACTCAGAACTTAGCCATACCCACAAGCATGCAGATCAGTATTTTGATTCTCTATTGCCTCTAACAGAAATACCACAAGTGTCTGGCTTGAACAAACAGGGATTTATTCTTTTACAGTGATAGAGGCTAAAGTCCAAATTCAAAGTTCCAACTCTAGGGGCTATGTAAAGGCCCCTCAACCTTGGGCTTCAGCTCTGCCTCTTGCTCTCAGTCCACTGAAGCTGGAAGCTTCTCTTAATACAGGCAGCTGCTGACCACTGAGGCTGACAAAACCAAGATCGATAAGCAAAAAGGCACAGTGCCAAAATTATCAAATAACATGGCAAGCCACTATTGAAACTGTCCCAAGATCAGAAGACAGCATGACAGGCTGCTGAATGAAGACTCAGCTACATGCAGGGTCCAAACACACCAAAAAGCTCAAGATCATTCTCAAAGCATCTTCTTATATACTGGAAGCAGACCACATCCCCAAGGTACTACTCAGCTGCTCAAAGTAGATTCCACCATGAAGTTTATTACCAGTCTCATCATGAGGAATAACTGCATCCAGCTGCCCAGGCACTCAAAATCAGGCCCAGCCTGGTTGACACATAACCTTAACTATAGCAATTAGATATAATTGAAAGAAAAATAACTCATGTCAAGTTAAGAGCCTCCTCATGTGTTACCCAACTTTTTTCTGACACATCTGCTTGTATTCACTCCAAATACAGAAAGATACCAAAACCTACTACAATCAAGTCCATTCCAACTCATAGCAACCCTACAGAACAGAGCAGAACTGCACCATAAAGGTTCCGTGGCTATAAATCTTTATGGAAGCAGACTTTCTTGTTTTTATCCCCCAGAACAGCTGGAGGGTTCAAATTGCTGACCTTGTGCTTTGCAGCTGAATGCTTTATCCACTATGAAACATTCTAAGTTAAAGTATTTGTCAATGGGACAAAAATCACTATTTAAGCTCAAACTCATTCTCATTTAATTTGCAATTTCTGTTTCCAAAGCATTGTTGTTGTTGTTGTTAAGTGCCGTCATTTCCAACTCATAGTGACCCCACGCACAGCAGAACAAAACACTGCCCGATCCTGCACCAGCCCCACAATCCCTGCTATACTT
>NW_006921612.1:356942-365352 GCF_000298275.1 Orycteropus afer afer
AGTTTTGAGGCTGAGCCTCTGGTGTTTAAAACCCAGCGAGATGCACCTGGTGCACAGGTAACAGCCCAGCTTATAGACTGAGACAGACTAGGAAGAATAGGAAGAAGGAAGAGGCCGTCCACTTCTCAAAGAATTGGCCAGGGAAAACCTTATGAATCCAAAGCATTAGTCCCAGAAAAATGTAACGGTTTCTTTTTCTAAAGTTAAGTCCATTGAAGTTCTTGGTTTTTTTTTTTGCTCCCTAAATTGATTGAAATATGATTTTAAAGACTGCTATTCCTTTCAGTTACTGTAGCAGGTAATGAATCACATCTTCAGAACATTTTCATTCCAGCTCCACTCCCACAAGGATCCACATATGTCTTACTGTCCCTCCAGCCTGCTTCTACTGGAAGTCATGTTCCTGACAGAAAAGTCTTATCCAGTTCCTAATAGGAGAGGCAACTAAAACAGCCCTTATTAGAGTGATAAGGTTAAAAGATCACATAATTTTCTGACAGAAAAGGCTGAGTGGCAGGGAATCACTGGGGTGTTGTAGGGGAAAAACAAGATTTTTGTCAGGTATGACTCATGGTGACCTCATATGTGTCAAAGTAGAGCAGTGTGCCATAGGGTTTTCAACGGCTGATTTTTTGGAAGTAGATGACCAAGGCTTTCTTCCAAGGTGTTTCTGGATGGACTTGAACAACTAACCATTCGGTTAGCAGTGAGTATGTTAACTATTTGCACCACCCAGGGCTCCTTGGAAAGAAATATCTGGTGAGAGACTGATTTTTTTAATTATAAATCTATTCTGAGCCTTGAAAAAACATGTGTAAAATAAACATTCATTATATTATAAGCACACTGGAGAGATATCTTTGAGTGAATCTTTGGTCTTCATACTCATCTCATTTCTTTCATGTCTCACCTCTGATATACAAAACCAAAACCAAACTCACTGCTGTCGAGTCAGATCCGACTCCTCCTTGGGTTTCCAAGGTAGTATCTCTACAAAAGTATGTTTCCCAGTCTTCCTTCCTAGGAGTGGCTGGTGGGTTTGAACTGCTAGCCTTCTGGTTACCAGTCAAATGCCTTAGGCACTACGTTACCAGAGCTCAGCTTGTCTTCATCCTTTTCTGGTGTTGTCATTTCACATTCTTAATCTTGGTACCCCTTCTGGCCTTTTTGGGGATCCCTGTGTTCCAGTCAGACATTTCAGAACCTGTGCTCAAGCTCAGACTGCCTGCAATAGTAGCCAGGGCTAGCCCAGTCTCCAACTCCCCAAACCCTAGGGAAGCTGTGGTAGTTATGTTTTGGTGTCAACTTGGCTGGGCCTGGTTGAATGCCTGGGCATCTGGGTGTAGTATTCCCCATGATGAGACTGGTAATCAACTTCATGGTGGAATCTACTGGGAGCAGCTGAGTAGCTGCCTTAGGGAATGTGGTCTGCTTCCTGTATTTAAGCAGAAGCCTTGGGAATGGTCTCTAGCCTATGGAACGCTTGGACCCTGCATGTAGCTGTGTCATTGCTCAGCAGCCCTCTATGCTCTGCCGACCTTGGCACTTACAACAGATTTAAGTTAATGGCCTGCCATGCGGTCTGGTAACATTGGGACTGTGCCTTTTTACTTGTCAGCGTTGGAGCTTCCAGCCTCAGCAGCCAGCAGCTGTTTGAGTGAAGAAATGCCTCTAGCTCCAGTGGGCCGGGAGCAGGAGGCAGAGCTGGACCCCAAGGTAGAGGGGCTTTCACCCAGCCCCTAGAGCCTGGCACTTTGAACTTGGACTTAAAGCCTCCAAATTGTAAGAATAAACTCCTGTTTGTTAAGGCCATCCAATTTGTGGTATATTCCTGTCAGAGTGGCACTAGGTAACCAGAACAGAAGCTGAAGGTTGGGAATTGGAAAGTAAAAGCAAGTAGGGAGACATGAACACAGAAGCACTTACTGACACCCAGATTTCTAACGACTCACTCTTTCTCAATATACTCAAACATTCATTGAGCAGTATTTTATCAAGCACTTTACATATGTTACATTGACATACTTTACTTTTAAATAATGCAAGATAGATACCTTTAATTCTATTTTACAGATGTGTAAACTAAGTCTCATCAAAGTCCACAGACTTGTTCCAAGATTACTTAGCCAGTAAAGGGGAAATCAGGATAATGAGACATATTTGACAACAAATCTCATATATTTCCCAATGTACATGATCAATTTTATAAAGCAAGATGCACTTCCCCACTCAGATAAGATTAACCTTCATTATATCTTGCATTTGACAGGTCATTTTGGCAAACTTTTTACAGAAAGAAGGTGATTTCCAAAATCACCATTCTTTGAAGAATACCTGTGTTGCTTCATCAGCCCCTTTAAAAATGCCTTTAATGTGAGATGATTTCAAAGTTTTGCCTTTCAGAAAACTGGCTTATGAGGAGGATTGTAGCAGCCAAAGGTTGTGAAAGGTGTTTATCATTTCTGGAACAGGACAATTCACACTCTCAGAGGGTGATCTTCCTTCCTCCTTTACTCTTGCACTTTGAAGCCAAAGAGATATGAGTCTTGGACATGTTTGCTTTGGCAACCGGATATTCTAGTCAGGATGAGCTAACTAATATCCTCACCTTGGGATTGGAAAGGATCTCAAAAGTCATTTAATTCCACTTTCACATTTTACAGACGGAAGCTCAAGGGCTTGTCCAAGGTCACAGACCAAATTAGCAACAGAGTTAGATCTATAATCTGGTCTGTGACTCTAAAAGAGAGTGTTTCCTCTGTGATTTCAGGCTTGTTGTTAAGTGCCGTAGAGTCATCTCCAACTCATAGTGACCCTATATACAACACAACAAAACACTGCTCGGTCCCATGCCAGCCTCACAATCCCTGCTATACCTGAGCCCATTCTTGCAGCCACTATGGCAATCCATCTTGTTGAAGGCCTTCCCTTTTTTTGTTGACCCTCCACTTTACCAAGCATGATATCCTTCTCCAGGGAATGGTTCATTCTGACAACATGACCAAAGTAGGTGAGATGAAGTTTGGGCATTCTCACTTCCAAGGAGCATTCTGGGTGCACTTCTCCCAGCATAGATTTGTTTGTCCTTGTAGCAGTCTATTGTACTCTCAGCATTCTTCGCCAACACTACAACTCAAGCATCAACTCTTCTTCTGTCTTCCTTATTCATTGTCCAGCTTTCACATGCATAAGAGACGATTGAAAATACCATGACTTGGGTTACTGCACTTTAGTCTTCAAGGGGACATCTTTGCTCTTCATCGCTTGAAAGAGGGCTTTTGCTGAAGATTTGCCCAATGCAATATGTCATCTGATGTCTTGACTGCTGCTTCTATTGGAGTTGATTATAGAACCAAGTAACATGAAGTCTTTGACAACTTCAATCTTTTCTCCATTTATCATGATGCTGTTTACTGATCTAGTTGTGAAGATTTTTGTTTTCATTATATTGAGGTGTAATCCATATTTCAGACTATGGTCTTCAATCTTCATCAGTAAGTGCTTCCAGTCATCCTCACTGAGGTAGTTAAGTTTATGTGTTAACGTGGATGGGCCTGGTTGACTGGCTGGGCATGTAGATGTAGTTATTCCCCATGGTGAGATTGGTAATTAACTCCATGGTAGAATCTATTGGAGCAGCTGAGTAGCTGCTTTAGGGATGTGATCTACTTCCAGTATAGAAGACACAACTTTGAGGAAGATTTCCAGCTTTTTGGCATGCTTGAACCCTGCATGTAGCTGAGTTACTGTTCAGCAGCCTGCCATGTTGCCCTACTGATATTGGGCCTTTTAGTAGACTTGAATTGTTGTTGTTGTTGTTGTTATGTGCCGTCGAGTCGGCCCCGACTCATAGCGACCCCTCCTTGGGTTTCCGAGGCAGTATCACTACGGAAGTAGGATTGCCCAACCTTCCTTCCGAGGAGTGGCTGGTGGGTTTGAACCGCCAGCCTTCTGGTTAGCAATCAAGTGCTTTAGCCACTATGCTACCAGAGTGGTCTGCTATTTGGTTTGGTAATAGAGGGGTTGTGACTTTTCACTTGTCAACCTTGAGTTTTTCAGCCTCAGCAGCTAGCAGCAGCCTGAGTCAAGGACAAGTGGCTTTCACCCAGTCCTAGAGCCTGGCACCTCAAACTTAGACTTATAACTTCCAAAATAGTAAGAGAATAAACTCCTGTTTGTTAAAGCCATCCCATTTGTGGTATATTCTTGTCAGAGCAGCACCAGAGGTAACCAAAACACTTACTTTCACCAAACAAAGTTGTGTCATCTGTGTATTAAAGGTTGTTAATGAGTCTTCCTCCAATCCTGATGCCACGTTCCTCTTCATATAATCCAGCCTCTCAGATTAGTTGCTCAGCATATAGATTGAATAAGTATGGTGAAGGGATTCAAACCAGACACACTCCCTTCTTGATTTTAAACCATGCAGTACCCCTTTGTTCTGTTCGAATGACAGCCTCCTGGTCTATGTACAGGTTCCTCATGAGTATAATTAAGTGTTCTGTTCTTCTCAATGTTATCCATAACTTATTATGATCCACTCATTCAAATGTTTTTGCA
This sequence comes from Orycteropus afer afer, assembly GCF_000298275.1. Classification (NCBI taxonomy): domain Eukaryota; kingdom Metazoa; phylum Chordata; class Mammalia; order Tubulidentata; family Orycteropodidae; genus Orycteropus; species Orycteropus afer. The sequence continues at coordinate 361,503 of NW_006921612.1, forward strand.
TAGTCAATAAAACATAAGTAAACATCATTCTGGTATTCTTTGCTTTGAGCCAAGATCCATCTGACATCAGCAATGACATCCCTTATTCCAAATCCTCTTCTGAATCTAGCTTGCATTTCTGGGAGTTCTCTGTCAATATACTGCTGCAACTCTTTTTGAATTATCTTCAGTAAATTTTACTTGCGTGTGATATTAGTGGTATTGTTCGATAATTTCCACATTCTGTGGGATCACCTTTCTTTGGAATGGGTAAAATATGGATCATTTCCAGTCAGTAGGTCATGTAGCTGTCTTCCCAATCTCTTGGCATAACTGAGTGAGTGCCTCCAGTGTGGCATCCATTTGTTGAAACATCTCAATGGGCATTCAGTCAATTCCTGGAGCTTTGTTTTTCACCAGTTCCTTCAGTGCAGCCTTGATTTCTTCCTTCAATGCCATTAGTTCTTGATCATATGCCACCTCTTGAAATAGATGAACATGGACCAACTCTTTTTTTTACAGTGACTCTATGTATTCCTTTCATCATCATCTTCTTCTTCTTCTTCTTTTTTAATTGTGCTTTAGGTGCAAATTTACAGAGCAGAATTTGTTTTACATTCTACATTTTGTGGACATTTGCTTTCACTCCCCAATTACCATCCCCAACCCTAACCCACTCTCCTCTCCTCCTTTGTCAATAACCCCACCCTGTACCCCTGATAGTTAGGCACTCCTGTGAGTTCTGCATTTCCTCCGTGTGAATGTTGTCTTCTGGTGCCCCATGGTCAATTGCTCCAAGGGGTGCATCTCCATAGAATATGGGGGTGCATCACCTTGGGTTGAGTGGTCTGCATGTACGTCTTATTTACTGTTGGGCTGAGAGTCAGCCCTTGAGAGTGACTTTTATTCCAGGCCCAAAGTTTAACCCAGGGTGAGAGTATTGGGGTGCCCCACCAGACTCCATCTGATCAGTAATTCTGATCATTATTGTGTTTTGGGGATTTTGCTCCACATTTTTCCTTCTACTCTATCCAGGATCTCCAGTTTTGATCCCTTCCTGAGTGGTTGGCATTGTTAGCCAGGCACCATCTAGTTCTTCTGGTCTCAAGGTCCATCATGTTCTAGGACTGATTGTTTCCAAATGCCCGTGGTTTTTTGCACTCTTCTTCATTTCCGATGACAGGAGACCATTAGCTGCAACTTAGATGCCACTCAAAAGCTTTTAAGACCCCAGGCACTACTCACCAGTAATGGAACAAGATTTTTATGTATTTTGCAGTGCCACTTGAGTCTGATGTCCTCCAATACTATGGTCCTGAGTCAATAGATCTGTTAAATCTCTCTCCCACAGTGTCTGGCTATCTGTGAGGGATTGTTCTATGTCTGTTTTTTGTTGTTTCTGTAAAGATTGAAGGTATTTTGTATCACTGGTATCTGTGCAAGATTAGCCTCAGCTGAATCTATCCTTGGTCTAGAGTATAATCCTGTTCACTGACCCCCATCTGATCATCTCAGATGTTTATGTGTTTATCTGTAGCCTGGTGTTTGGTGTTAATGGTAATGCAGTATTGTAGATATACTGGTGTGGTAGTTAAATTTGTATTTGGACTTGGCTGGGCCTGGTTGAGTGGCTGGGCAGCTGGTGGCAGTTATTCCCCATGATGAGACTGGCAATCAACTCCATGGTGAGATCTACCACAAGCAGCCTTAGGGATATAGTCTACTTCCTGTATATAAGGAGAATCCTTGGGGAACAGTCTCTAGCTTATGGCACACTTGGACCCTGCATGTAGCCATGTCATTGTACAGCAGCCTGCCATGCCCTGCCAACCTTGGGACTTAAAATGGACTTGAATTAATGGCCTGCCATGTGATTTGGTAACATCGGGACTGTGTCATTTTATTTGTTTACCTTGGGCTTGTTAGCCTCAGCAGCCAGTAGCTGCCTGAGTGAAGAGATGCCTCTAGGTTCAGTGGGCCAGGAACAAGAGGCAGAGCTGATGCCCAAGGTTGAGGGGCTTTCACACAGCCCCTAGAGCCAGGCCCTTTGAACTTCGACTTAAAACCTCTAAACTGTTAGAGAATAAACTCCGGTTTGTTAAGGTCATCCAGGTTTGTGGTATATTCTTGTCAGAGCAGCACTAGTTAACCAGAACAGAATATGGTATAGAGAGAGTGGGGTGCTACTCTGACAGATAACTAAAATATGGGAACAGGAGTGGAGTGTGTCCTTGACCTGAGACCCTGGCAAAGAGACCCTGGCATACAGCATGATCAACGGCAGCAGCAGAGCTGAGAGACCAGCATGAGAGACAGCAGGAGCAGAGCTGGGAGACCAGAATTAAACAGCAACAGGCTGTTTAACCGATGCCATTGAAGTAGGCAGCTACCTGGAAGAGTGGGCTGCCTTTGGGCATTAATTGGTAGAAAAGACCAGCATGAAATAGAGTAGCAGGTTGGCCAGCCCACAGAGCAAGAAAGCTGAGTGCTTTTGTGGCAGGAAGATTTCTGGCAGAGTGGGCAGAAGTGGAAAGACTAAGGAAACAGGAAGCAGAGCTGCCTCAGCCTTAAGCGTGGGACCATGGCCTTTGGGGGTGGAACCACTACAGCCCCGTAGGTTTCAAAGAGCCAGACATTTACCAACTTGGTTCTGGAGTGTGGGGCTGCTAGTTCATGTGGGCCAGTGGAATGGAGACATAGCTGCTGCACAAGAGTGAGGGGGCAGGGCTGCCATGCCCAAGAGGTAGAGGAACAGGGCCCGCCAGGCCCAGGGGGTGAGGTCATCATTTAGAGGAACTAGGGGACTGGAGCCACCTAGTGAGAGAGATCTGTACAGATGCCACCCATTGAAGATCTGTACAGGGACCAAGGTGACAAGTGGTGGAATTGTGGTAGTTAAATTTGTATGTCAGCTTGGCTGAGCCTGGTTGAGTGGCTGGGCAGCTGGTGGTAGTTATTTCCCATTATGAGACTGGCAATCAACTCCATGGTGGGATCTACCACAAGCAGCTGAGTAACCAGAATAACTAGTATTAGCCTCTGTCATCTATATCTTATACGAACAATTCGGTGTCCTCCCTTTCCCCAGTGTTATCATGGTGGTCACAGATTCTTTCCATCCCATCCATCCCTTACTAACCTCAGTGTGTGGCCCCCAAATAGTCCCAAATTATTCCCTCCCTTTTCTTCCCCTCCCTGGTAACCTACAAAGAGAGTTCCCTTCCTTAAGCAAACCCTTTCTTGTCTTTTTACAGTAATTGGTTGATACAATATTTGACCTTCTGTGACTGACTTATTTCACTCAGCATAATGTCCTCCAGGATCATCCATGTTGTGAGATGACTTGTGTACCCTTCATCACTCTTTAATGTAGCATAATATCCATTGTCTGAATGTATCATAATTTGGTTATTCATTCATCTGTTGATGAGCAGTTAGGTTATTTCCATCTCTTTGCTATAGTGAATTGTGCTGTGATGAACATAAAAAACTCACACCCATTGAGTCAGATCCAACTCACAGTGACCCCTCCTTGGGTTTCCAAGGCAGTATCACTACAGAAGAAGATTGCACAATCTTCCTTCCAAGGATTGGCTGGTGGTTTTGAATCACCAGCGTTCAAAGCAATCAAATGCCTTAGGCACTAGGTGTGCATATGTCTTTTCATGTCCTGCCTCTCACTTCTTTATGATATATTCCTAGTAATAGAGGGAGCTCTGGTAGCATAGTGGCTAAGGCACTTGACTGCTAACCAGAAGGCTGGCGGTTCAAACTCACCAGCCACTCCTCGGAAGGAAGGTTGGGCAATCCTACTTCCGTAGTGATACTGCCTCGGAAACCCAAGGAGGGGTCGCTATGAGTCAGGGCTGAC
>NW_006921612.1:365897-368250 GCF_000298275.1 Orycteropus afer afer
TCTCTTCCCCATTTAATGGGCTTTGGACCTTTGTCAAAAATCAGCTGTCCATAGATGAATGGGTCTATTTCCAGGTTTTTTATTTTGTTCCATTGGTCTGTCTATCATTGTACCAATACCATGCTGTTTTGACTACTGTGGGTGTATAGTAGGTGTTAAGATCTAGGAGTGTTAGACCTCCCATTTTGTTCTTCTCCAGTATTATCTGAGGTGTCTTTCCTTTCTGTATGAAGTTAGTAAATGGTTTTCCCACATCCTTAAAATATTGTGTTGATATCTGGATTGGGATTGCATTGCATGTGTAAATTGCTTTAGGTAACATTGACATTTTCACAATATTTACTCTACCTATCCTTGAACAAGGCAGGTTCTTCCATTTATGTAGATCCCTTGTTGTTTCCTGTAGTAGTGCTTAATAGTTTTCTTTGTATAGGTCTTTTGTATCTCTGGTAAGATTCGTTCCTAGATATTTTATCTTTTTAGTAGCTATTATAAATGGTATTGTTTCCCATATTTCTTTTTCAGAAGTCTCTTTGTTGGTTTTCTTTCCTTTCCTCCAGAGGGAAAGAGACTAACAATAGTTGTATCTTAGATGGATGCTCAATAGCTTTTAATATCCCAAGTGCTACTCATCAGAATAGGATGTAGCACATTATCTTTATGAAGTATGTTATGCCAATTAATCTACCTGGCCCTCCAAGGCTGTGGTCCTTAGCCTTCAAGGCCAGAACTCAAGCCACAGGGTATTTTGATATGTCTAAGAATTTTCCACCAGAACAGATGGAGAAGTCAGCCGCAGGAACCCAGGTGAGGAGAAGGAACCCAGGCCATGCCCCACAACCAGCAAGGTGGGAAGGCAGGGAGAAGACAGGAAAGGCAAAGGGGACCAGAATAGATCGAGGAGTCAGCTGCAGGTATCCAGGTAAAGGTGGTTGGAGGGGTTTCCAGCAGCTAAGGGAGACAAACTTGTCTGTCGGTTTGTCCCACTGTGGTGACATGTTGCTGTGAGTCTTGAGGCTGTGCCACTGGTGTTTCAAACCCAGTGGGGTACACCTGACGCACAGGTATCAGCCTGGCTTGCAGACTGAGACAGACTAGGAAGAAGGAGGAGGCCATCCACATCTCAAAGAATTGGCCAGGGAAAACCTTATGAAAAGCAGAGACGCACTGATACATTACTGTGAAACTTTATGAATAGTCTGGAAACATTGTCAAATATAGAGAAGAAAGATGAGTCATTTAGCTTAGAAAGCTCTCACAGTAGGACTGGGCAAGAGCTGCATTATCAGAGTAAAATCAGCCTTACTCATATGGATAAGGTAAAGCTTTCGAGACCTCCATTGGCAGACATGGCACCACTCAAATGGAGGAGAAACAGTGGCAAACACGCATTAGTAATCGGAACATGGAATGTACAAAGTACGAATCTAGGAATATTGGAATCTGTCAAAAATGAAATGGAATGCATAAAGATTGATATCCTAGGCATTAGTAAGCTGAAATGGACTGCTTTTGGCCATTTTGAATCAGACAACCGTATGATCTACTATGCCAGGAATGATAATTTGAAGAGGAATGGTGTGGCATTCATCATCACAAAGGATGTTTCAAGATCTGTCCTGAAGTACCATGCTGTCAGTGATAGGATAATACCCATATGCCTAAAAGGAAGACCCATTAATATGATTATTATTCAAATTTGTGCACCAACCACTAAAGCCAAAGATGAGGAAATTGAAGATTTTTGTCAACTCTTGCAATCAGAAATTGACAAAACATACAAATCAGGATGTGTTAATTATCACTGGTGACTGGAATGCAAAAGTTGGAAACAAAGAAGAATCACCGGTAGTTGGAAAATTTGGCCTTGGTGACAGAAATAATGCTGGAACGCGCATGGTAGGAATTTGCAAGACCAACGACTTGTTTATTGCAAACGCCTTTTATCAACAACACAAACAGCAGCTGTACATGTGGACTTCACCAGATGGAGCACATAGGAATCAGATTGACTACATCTGTGTCAAGAGGCAATGGAGAAGCTCAATATCTTCAGCCAAAACCAGGCCAGGAGCTGATTGTGGAACAGACCATCAACTGCTCATATGCAAGTTAAACTTCAAGTTGAAGACAATTAAAACAAGTCCAAAAGAGCCAAAATATGATCTTGAATATATCCCTCCTGAATTTAGAAACCATCTAAAGAATAGATTGGATGCATTGAACACCAATGACTGAAAACCAGAAGAATTGTGGGATGACATCAAGAGCATCATCCATGAAGAAAGCAAGAGGTCACTAAAAAGACAACAAAAGAAGAGAAGACCAAAATGGATGACAGAAGAGACTCAAA
>NW_006921612.1:369350-373750 GCF_000298275.1 Orycteropus afer afer
ACAGTCTGCAGTATGGATTACATCTTAATATAAAGAAGACAAAAATCCTCACAACTGGACCAATAAGCAGCATCACGATAAATGGAGAAAAGATTGAGATTGTCAAATAATTCACATTGCTTGGTTCTACAATCGAGGCCAATGGAAGCAGCAGTCAGGACATTAGACAATATGTAGCACTGGGCAGGTCGGATGGGAAGGAACTGTTTCAAATGCTGAGGAGCAAGGATGTCTCTTGAAGACTAAGGTGTGCCTGACACAAGCCATGATATTTCCAATTGCCTCGTATACATGTGAGAGCTGGACAATGAATAAGGAAGACCGAAGAAGAGTGGATGCTTTTGAGTTGTGGTGCTGGCAAAAAATGCTGAAGGTACTATGGATTGCTAAAAGACCAAACAGATCAGTCCTGGAGGAAGTGTGGCCTAGATGCTCGTTGGAAGCGAGAACGGCCAGACTTCGTCTCACCTACTTTTGTCATGTTGTCAGAGGGGACCATTCCCTGGAGAAGGATGTCATGCTTGGTAAGGTGGAGGGTCAAAGAAAGAGGGGAAGGCCTTTGGTGAGATGGATTGACATGGTGGCTGAGACAATGGGCTCAAGTATAGCAAGGATCATGGAGCTGGTGCGGGATTGGGAGGTTTTTCGTTCTGCTGTGCATGGGGTCACTATGAGTCGGAAATGACTCAATGGCACCTAACAACAACAACAACTTTGTTGGTTTGGAGGAATCCAAGTGATTTTTGTATGTTGACTTTGTATCCTGCCACTTTGCTGAACCTCTCTATTAGTTCTAGTAATTTTTTTTCTGAGTGTCTTGGGTTTTCTATGTATAGGATCATGTTATCTGCAAATAGACATAACTTTACTTCCTCTTTGCCAATTTGGATGCCTTTTATTTCTCTTTCTTGACTTATTGCCCTGGCCAGGACTTCCAATACAATATTAAACAGGAGTGGTGATAGAGGGCATCCCTGTCTGTTTCCCATTCATTAGGGGAATGCTTTGAGTATTACTCCATTAATAATGTTGGCCATTGGCTTTGCATATATACCCTTTATTATGTTGAGAAATTTCCCTTCTATCCTTATTTTGCTGAGAGTTCTGAACAGGAATGGGTGTTGTATTTTATCAAATTCCTTTTCTGCATCGATTGAAATGATCATATGTTTTTTGTTTTGTTTTGTTTTGTTTTGTTCATGTGGTGGTTTATATTGATTGTTTTTCTGATGTTGAACCATCCTTACACACCAGGTATGAATCCCACTTGGTCAGGATGTATTTTTATTTATTTAATTAATTTTATATGCTGTTGGATTCTGTTGGCTAGAATTTTGTTGAAGATTTTTGCATCTATGTTCATGAGGGATATTGTTCTGTAGTTTTCCTTTTTAGTGGTATCTTTTCCTGGTTTTGGTATTAGTGTTATGCTTGCTTCATAAGATGAGTCTGGGACTATTCTATCTTTTTCTATGTTTTGGAATAGCTTGAGTGGTATAGGTGTCAACTCTGCCCTGAATATTTGGTAAAGTTCTCCAATGAAGCCATCAGGGCCAGGACTTTTCCTTGTGGGAAGTTTTTTTTTTGGTTTGGTGGTTTTGGTTTTTTTATGACCTGTTCAATTTCTTCCTTTGTTATGTATCTGTTCAAGTATTCTTTCTCTGAGTGGGATAGTTTAGGTAGGTCTTGTGATTTCAGAAACTTGTCCATCTCTTCTAGGTTCTCAAATCTGTTGGAGTACAATTCTTCATAATATTCTGTCAGTATCTTTTCTATTTCAGTTAATTCTGTTGTGATAACACTCTTTTCATTTATTATTCTAGTAATTTTCATCTTCTCCTCTTATTTTCTTTTGTTAGATTTGCCAATGGTTTATCCATTTTATTAATACTTTTGAAGAACTACTTTTTGTTTGATTTTCTCTATTTTTTGTTTTGTACTGTTTTCTGTTTCATTTATTTTTTCTCTTACTTTATTATTTCCTTACTTCTAGATAATTTAATAGTGTCTATGGCATTTGACTGCTAACCAGAAGGCTGGCAGTTCAAATCCACCAGCTACTCCTCGGAAGGAAGGTTGGGCAATCTACTTCTGTATTGATACTGCCTCGGCAACCCAAGGAGGGGTCGCTATGAGTCGGGTCCAACTCAATGGTACATAACAACAACAACACAACAGATACTGTAGTATTCTTTTGTTGTTCTTTTTCTAGTTGTTGGAGTTGTTGAGTTAGAGTGTTGATTTTGTTTCTTTCCTCTTTTTTGATGTATACATTTATTGCTAAAAACTGATCTTTGAGTACTGCTTTCACTGCCTCTCTTAAGTTTTGGTAAGATGTATCTTCATTCTCATTTGTATCTAGGAATTTTTTTATTTATTATCCAGTAGGTTTTGAACAGTGTATCATTCAACTTCCACATGTTTGATGTTTTTTTCCTTGCTCTTCTTATTATTAATTTCTAAGTTTACAGCATTGTGGTCTGAAAAGATGCTTTGTAGTATTTCAATGTTTTTGAATTTTTAGAGGCTTGTTTTATGTCCTAACATATGATCCATTCTGAAGAATGATCCCTGTACACTGGAGAAGAATGTGAATTGTGCTTTTGTTGGGTGGAGTACTCTGTATACATCTATGTGGTTGAGTTGGTTGATTGTGTTGTTGAGTTCTTCTGTATCTTTGTTGAGTTTCTTTCTAGTTGATCTGTCCCTCCTTGAAAGTGGTGTGTTAAAGTCTCTTACTACTATTGTAGAGTTGTCTATTTTCTCTTTCAATTCAGTTGTAGTGCCTAAGGTATTTGACTGCTAACCAGAAGGCTGGAAGTTCAAATCCACCAGCCACTCCTCAGAAGAAAGGTTGGGCAATCTAATTCCATAGTGATACAGCCTCAGAAACTCAAGGAGGGGTTGCTATGAGTTGGATCCAACTCCACAGCAATAATTTGCGCTTTTTTGGTTTTCGTCATGTATTTTGCAGCACTTTCATTGGGTGCCTAGATATTTATTACAGTAACATCTTCTTGGTCAATTGACCTTTTCAGCATCATATAGTGACCTTTTTTGTCCTTTATGCTGTTTTTCACCTTCAAGTCTATTTTATCAGAAATTAATATTGCCACTCCTGCCCTTTTTGTTTACTATTAGCTTGATATATATTTTTTCCACCCCTTAAATTTTAATTTGTTTTTATCTTTATGTCTAAGGTGCATCTTGTAGGCAGAATATTGATGGGTCTTCTTTTCTTATCCAGTCTGCCACTCTCTTTCTCTTGATTGGTGCATTTAATCCATTCACACTGAGTGTAATTAGTGACAGGTATGAGCTGGTTGCTGTCATTCTATTGTGGGTTTTTTTTTTTTTTTTTTTTCGTATTGTTGGAGTTTCCTTGGTCCATATTCTTTTCTGTGTTGAGTTCATTTTGTTGTCAAGTGCTTCCTCTCTTTTCTTCTTTATTGTTGGTTTTGTGCTTACTAAACTCATATTTTTTCCTTTCTTCTGGGTTTGCTTACGAGTATTGTTAATTTTCTCTGTGGTTACCTTGGAATGAATTCTTGTCTCTATATTTTTGCAACAGTCTGTTTTATGAGGACATTGTCCTATTTTCTTCTCCATTTGAAGTCTTGTACCTAGGACTTTTATTCCCTCTCCTTGGTTAGTTGCTGTTGTGGTGTGCAGATTGACTTCCTTGTTTTTAAGTGTACAGTGTTTTATGGTCTTATTTGAGTGTCTATTTCTGATTTGGTTTTATTGTTGATGTCAGTGTCCTGGTTTTGTTGTTTTCTGTTGTGGGTTCTTTATTGGAAGGACTTCCTTAAGCCTTTCTTGTAGGATTGGTCTGCTTTTCACAAAATCCCTTAATTTCTGTTTGTCTGAGAATGTCTTGATTTCACCCTCATATTTGATGCACACTTTGGCTGAATATAGGATTGTTGGTTGGATGTTCTTTTCCTTCAATGTTTTATATATGTTGTCCAATTGCCTTCTTTTCTGCATGGTTTCTGCTGAGTAATCAGAACTCAGCCTAACTGTTTGATTATTATAAGTGATATTTCTTTTTTTCTAGGCTGCTTGCAAGATTTTCTTTGTCTTTGGTTTTGGAGAGTTTGATTATTATATACCTCAGTGTTTTTCTCTTGGTATCTATCCTGTATGGGATTCTTTGACTTTCTTGGACAAATATCTTTTCTTCCTTTATGATATGGGTTAAGTTTTCTCTTAGTAAGTCTTCCACAATTTCCTCAGTGTTTTTTTCCACCTCTTCTTGTTCTGGAAATTCAATGAGGTGTATATTGTTTCTTTTCATGTCCTTCCATATAACTCTTAGGTTCTCTTCATTTCTCTTAAATCTTTGTTCAGATTTGATACATGCTGGTGTCAAGGGATTTATCTTCTAGTTGGGAAAT
>NW_006921612.1:374490-406883 GCF_000298275.1 Orycteropus afer afer
GAAAGAAGGAAGAAAAGAGAAAAAAAAGCTCAAAGGTGCCAGTAGCCATTTTCAGGGCTTTGAGTAGGCTGTTAATGATGATGGTACACTGTCCCTCACAGGCCCACAGCTCAAGTTCAGCACAGACCTCAATGGTTAGGGGGCCTCCACTTTCCTTCAGGTTCAGACAGCCCCCCAAACCCCATACTCCAGGCCCCTCTCTGCCAAAAAGCTGTTCTGGAATAGCTACCCTGACATGTGCTGTAATTTTGTCCCAGGGCCTGCTCACCTGTGGTGTGCTTCCTTCTCTGCTCCCAGTTCAGCAGTGCCCCGAGCAAGAGGGGTCTCTGCTCCACTTCTCAGAAATGACTCTCTCCCACTTAGCAGTGATCCCAAGGTTACCAATAAAAGCTGGTGCTGAAGGTAGATCACTGGTGTGGCTGCAGGTCCTCTGGTGCATTCTCCCCACTGATGCAGGGAGCCCTCAGATGCCCTGTCTCACTGATCAGTCATTGCTCCACAGGGCAGGTTCATTAATTTTTATTTTTCTCAGATGCTTATCATGCCTTTCCCTCCTTTCTTCTCCTACTCACCTAAGTCTGGGCTTCTCTGACTTAATGCACTGTTCAGAGTGCCAGAATCCTCACTTCAATGTGTTGCATCTAGTTTTTCAGACATTAAGTGCCTAAGGTACTTGACTGCTAACCAGAAGGCTGGCAGTTCAAACCCACCAGCCACTCCTTGGAAGGAAGGTTGGGTAATCTACTTCTGTAGTGATACTGCCTCGGAAACCCAAGGAGGGGTCACTATGAGTCAGGTCAGACTCAATGGTACATAACAACAACAACAAGATACTAGAGGGAATTAATGTGTGGGCAACAGGTAAGACATCTTCCCAACCCCTTTTTCCATTTTCTTTTGATGTTTCCTGCATCTTTCAATATTTTGCCCATAGACTGTTTCATTATTGCAACTTTAGGCTTGAATTTTTTTCTTTAGTTCTTTCAGCTTAAGAAATGCTGAGTATGTCCTTCTCTTTTGGTCTTCTAACATCAGGTATTTGCAAATTTCATTATAATAATTGGCTTTGTCTTGTTGAGTTGCTCTTTGAAATCTTCTGTTCAGCTCTTTCATCTTGTCATTTCTGCCATTTGCTTTAGCCGCTCTCTGCCCTAGGGCAAATTTCAGAGTCTCTTCTGAAGTCCATTTTGGTCTATTCTTCCTTTCTTGTCTTCTTTAGGAAGTTTTAGGATAACTTCCTAATTAGTTTATTGTGAAAATTTAAAACTCTTGCTTTATTCATGATTGATGTCATTGATGTCATCCCACAATTCCTCCGGTTTTCAGTCATTAATATTCCAATGCATCAAATCTATTCTTTAAAGGGTCTCTAGTTTCAGAACGGATATAATCAAGTTCATATTTTAGCTGTTGTGAACTTTTTTTTATTGTCTTCAACTTCAACTTGAATGTGCCTATGAGCAGTTGATGGTCTGTTCCACCATAAGCTCCTGGCCTTCTATTGGCTGAAGATATTGAGCTTCTCCATTGCTTCCTGCCACAGATGCAGTCAATCTGATTCCTGTGTACTCCATCTGGTGAAGTCCATGTGTACAGCTGTGGTTTTTGTTGTTGATAAAAGGTATTTGCCATGAATAAGTCATTGGTCTTGCAACATTCTAAAACATGTTCTCCAGCATTATTTCTATGACCAAGGCCATATTTTTCAACTGCTGGTGATTCTTCTTTGTTTCCAACTTTTGCATTCCAATGATCAGTGATAATCAACACATCTTTGTTGCATGTTCAGTCGATTTCAGCCTGCAGAAGATGGCAAAAATCTTCCATTTCCTCATCTTTGGCTTTGGTGGTTGGTGCATAAATTTGAATAATAATAGTAATAACTGTTCTTCCTTGTAGGTGTATGGATATTTTCCTATAACTAACAGCATTATACTTCAGGATAGATCTTGAAAGACTTTGTGACAATGAATGCTATTCCATTCCTCTTCAAATTGTCATTCCCAGCATAGTAGGTCACATGGTTGTCTGGTTCACAATGGCCCTAACCAGTCCATTTCAGCTCACTACTGCCTAGGATATTAATCTTTATGTTTTCCCTTTCATTTTGGACAACTTCCAATTTTCCTAGATTCATACTTGTACATTCCATGTTTCAATTATTAATGGATGTTTGCAGCTGTTTCTTCTCATTTTGTGTCATGCCACATCAGCAACTGTAGGTCTTGAAAGCTTTACTCCATCCATATCATTAAGGTTGGCTCTACTCTGAGGAGGCAGCTCTTCCCCAGTCATATTTTGGTGCCTCCTGACCTGAGGGGCTCATCTTCTGTCACTATATCAGATAATTTTTTAGGGCTATTCATAAAGTTTTCTAGTAATATATCAGACAGTGTTTCACTGTTATTCATAAGGTTTTCATTGGCCAGTTCTTTGAGAAGTGGATGGCCCCTTCCTTCTTCTGAGTCTGTCTTTGTCTAGAAGCTCCACTGAAACCTGTTCACTATGGGTAACCCTGGTAGCATTTGCAGCACTGGTGGCATACCCTCCAGCCTCATAGCAACATGCCAGCCACCACAGGATGACAAATTGACAGACAAGTTTGTCTCCCTTATCTGTTTCAAACTGCTCTGCTCACTTCCTGGCCTCTTTTAAAGCTGCTCCAAACCCTGTGCCTAGCTCACCACATTTCAGGCTTCCCTTAAAGGCTGCTTCCAAGCATTTCAGGTGACCTACATATAAATCACAAAAGGTCTCTTCTGACATGATTTATCCAGATAGCTGGGATTTTGAGGTAAGCAAAAAACATTTTGAGTAACACCATGTCATATAAAAGATCATTCATTTTGAAGTCAGACAGACATGATTGAAATCAAACATAACTGAAATCCTGAAGATATCAATTCTAGATGTGTGATTTGAAAGCTTGAGTTGTCGTCTATAAAAGGAGGATGATGATAACTTCCTAATTAGTTGATTGTGAAAATTTAAAAAGTAATAGAGACAAAAACTCTTTTCATCTGGTAGGTACTCAATAAATATTTGTGTTGCCATAATTCATTTCAATGTGATTTTGAGATCCACATAAGGGTTAAAATATTCTTCAATGAAACATGTCTTGAAATATATTGAAGTTTATTTGTTTGCTTGTTTTGCTTCACCTATGCATGTAGATTCATTTATTCATTGACCTAAATTTTATTGAGATCCTATTATGTGCCAAGGGCTATACTAGGCACTAAGGATAAAGCAGGAAAAAATATAAACAATAATTCCTGCTGCCATAGAGCTTTCAAGTTAAGGGAAAACAGGTAATAAAGCAAATAATAAACTAAATATATGTTAGAAGAAGAGAAGTGTGATGAAGAAAAATAAGGCAGGGTAAGGGGAGTGGTGAGTGTGGGTGGAGGTTGGGATTTTAAATAATGTGATCATGCTATGCCTCCCTGAGCTCAACCTGGAGGGGATGAGGAAGGGGCTATGTCAATATCTGCATAAACAGAATTTTAAGCATAAGATGCAGCCAGTACAAACCTTTGGAGGCAGAAACATGACTATTCTGTTTTAAGAAAAGCATAGAAGCCAAAGATGATGGAGCCACACAGTGAATTATAATTTAATCTTTACTAATTCAATCTCACTGAATATTAAAATGTTATGTAATTTTAATATTTAATATACCAAATATTAAAATTAGAAGAATTCTTAGGGCACTTTTAGTCCAACTTCTATAGAATCTGAGACTCTGAGAATTGAAAGGCAGTTTGTCATTGGTACAGTAAGAACTAAAATGTAGTTTTTCTGAGTCCCAGTTGACTTATTATTTCTCTTGCCTAAATATGGAATCACCATCAGATATTTGTCATACAGTGGTGTTTTGCATGTTACTATAATGTTGGAAACAAAGTTACCCATACTGGACAGGTTTCAGAAGATCTTCCAAACTAAGATAGACTAGAAATAATGGCTTTGGTGATATACTTCTGAATATTCGCCAGTGAAAATCTTATGGATCATTACAGAACATTCTCTAACTTACTTACTTTGGGCACATTATCAAGAGGGATCGATCATGAGAGAAGGACATGATATTTGGTGAAGTAGAGAGCCAGTGAGGTCAAGGGAGACCCTCAATGAGATTGCTTTACACAATAGCCACAATGATGAACTCACACATTCTGGAAATTGTGAGCAAGATGCAGGACTGGACAATATTTCTTTCATTGCGCATAAGGTCACTATGAGTCAGAATTAACTTGAAGACAGTTATATATTGAAATACATAGACATGGAAAGGCTGATGTAGGAAATCTATGCTTGAGGGTCAATACATTCCAGCACAACTATCTGTGAACAGTTTATTTCTTGATTGATATTTGCCTGAAGCAACCAGTTTTCAATGCCAGTAATTAACAATATGACTACAACATATACTAGGGACTGAAGGTGTAAACATGTGGCCCATGCACCTTAGAGTTCACCAATATTGGAGAAAGTGAATGCAAACATTTACTGGGCACATATTTAGTGAATATCTACTGTCTTCCAGGTGCTGTGGTAGGCCTTCAGTCAAAAGTGAACACAATAGACACAGTTCTTGTATTCAAGGAGTTAATTACCAAAACTCAAACTAAACCAGTTGCCAACAAGTAAATTCTGACCCATAGTTACTCCATGTACATCAGAATAGAAATGTGTTCTATAGGGGTTCAGTGGCTGATGTTTCAGAAATAAATCACCAGACCTTTCTTGCAAGAGGTAGTTAATAGTTTTCTGTAGAATGAAGATTGAAAAGTATACTTTGTGAAGTTATTGTAAGGAAGGAGTACACAGTACACAGTGGTGCCCAGTAAATAACCGCCCCATCCTCTCTCCCTACTATCATTTTTAACAGGCTGACCATGTACAGACCAATTTGAATAAATCAATTTCAGAATGTTGTCTTGTGCTGTCAAACTGATTCCAACTCATGGTGATTAGATAACATATATATGTATGTAATTCTTCCTAAGAATAAAAAACAAGCCATAGAAGACATTACTTACTGATGCTGCTATTTTTAAGTTACAATGATAGAAATTAAAATACCAGCTATGAATTTTAAAGTCTCTACTTTGTGCCTATTATTCTAAGTAATACATATGCATCATTTCTTCCCATAAAACCGTCTTGTGAGGGAAGTATGTTTTTCTCTCTACTATGGAAGAAGGAATCAAGATTCAACATTACATAACTGGTCCAAGGATATGCAATTTCACATGTTCCATTTGCGAAATACATCCCACCAACACTGCTTCTTTTCAACATAGTTTCAGTGCAGGCAAACTAAGAAAGGAAGAAAGAAACAAAGAAAGGAAGAAAGAAAGAAAGAAAGAGAAGAAAAGAAAAGAAAAAAAACCCTCTGCTTTTGTTCCCTACTCCTACAAGTCAGGATTCTAGAGTCCATCTGTGAATCTGGTTGTAGAGGTCCTGCACCAGACTTGCACACAGTGCTTCTGTAAGAGTCCTTGTTATGGATTGAATAGTGTCCCCCCAAAATTTGTGTTGTAAATACTAACCCCTATACCTCTGTTTACAATCTCATTTGGGAATAGGTTTCCTTTCTCATAATAATGAGGCAGTATTAGTGTAGGCGTGTCTTGAGTCAATCTCTATTGAGATATAAAAAGAGCAGACAAAGAGAGCAGTGACGGGAAAAGATAGATATCATGCCACATGAAGATCACCAAGGAACCAGGAAAAGAAGCTAAAGGGACAAAAACATCCCCACACAGCTCACAGAGAAAGCATATCCCTAGTGCTAAGTACCCTGCTTTTGGCTTCTAACCTTCTGAACTGTGAGAAAATAAATTTGTTTGTTAAAGCCATCCACTTGTGGTTTTTCTATTATGTTGTTAAGCACTGTTAAGTTGGTTCCAACTCATAGGGACTCTATCTATGTACAACAGAACGAAATATTGCCTGGTCCTATGTCATCCTCACTATCATTGCCAGGCTTGAACTCATCATTGCAGCCACTGTGTCACCATCTCTTTGAAGGTCTTCCCCTTCTTCATGGACTCTCTAATTTACCCAGTATGGTATCCTTCTCCAGGGACTGGTCCCTTCTGACATTTCTATTATAGCAGCAATGAACAACTAAGACAGTCCCTAACATAAAAATTCATAAAAATCAGACCTGACTGAATTCATCCTTAGCTCTGATCATTAGAAAGAGGGATAATCTGGTTGCAATTCACATCTTGGAGTCTCAATTTTCACATCAGGAAATGAGGGCTATAAGTTTTGCCAATTAAGATTTTTTGAATTGGAGTGTAATATCCATAGGGCTTTTCACAGGACCATAGTATGCACTCAATACATGCAATTATTATTATCTTTTTTCCTCCTTGCCTGGAATGCCTTTATCATGAGCTATTATTCTTTTAGAGATCTTTCCTAGATACCATCCACTTCTCCATAGACATGTCCATGGAATAGGATTGTTTTGCTGAAGGAAGTTTGGGCAATCTACTTCCGTAGTGATACAGCCTCAGAAACCCAAGGAGGGTTTGCTATGAGTCAGGTCTGACTCGACAGCAAATAACAACAACAACAACACTGGCAAAATTGTTTTGAATCTCCTGGAATCCAGATTTCTGAGTTCATAGAATTGGGGTGACATACCCAGGCCATACACCTTTAGGTGACCTTGTGAAATGAGCCTTTAAGGAACTCTTTTCCTAAAGTCATCTCCAAGTCAAAAAATAGCATAAGCTTAGTAAGCATCTTAGCATAGTGGCTAAAGCACTTGACTGCTAACCAGAAGGCTGGCGGTTCAAACCCACCAGCCACTCCTCGGAAGGAAGGTTGGGCAATCCTACTTCCGTAGTGATACTGCCTCGGAAACCCAAGGAGGGGTCGCTATGAGTCGGGGCCGACTCGAGGGCACATAACAACAACAACAACAAAGTAAGCATCTTAAGGAGTTCTGGTGGCTTAGTGCCTAAGGCATTTGGCTGCTAACTAGAAGGTTATGGGTTCAAACCCACCAGGAACTCCACAGAAGGAAGACAGGGCAATATAAAGACTTACAGCCTCAGAAATCCAGTGGGTGTCTCTTTGAGTCAGAATCAACTCGATGGCATCTTAGGGGAGGGCATTTTCTCTTAGACATTGGATCCTTTGGGGAAATAATCAGAACTCCAGGGTCTGGCTAGAGGCTGTGTTTTATGATGTATGTATGATGTGTCCTTAGAGATTGTCCACTGACTCTGAAACTCAGCCTGTGCTTTGATGTTATCTCCTGATAAATTAACATAACAATGACATATATAACCTCCTTTCACTGTTCCCTTTTTGGAGTGCCTGGTGGTGTAGTACCTAAGGCATTTGACTGCTAACCAGAAGGCTGGAGGTTCAAACCCACCAGCCACTCCTCAGAAGGAAGATTGGGCAATCTACTTCCGTAGTGATCCCTATGAGTCAGACCCAACTCAACAGCAGTGAGTTTGGTTTGGTTTTTAGTCCCAACGAGAGTTGACATTGCCTGATTCAGTGTCTACAGCCAACCAACCAACTCACTGCCATTGAGTCAGATCTGACTCATAGCTACCCCTCCTTGGGTTTCTGAGGCTGTATCACTATGGAAGTAGATTGCCCAATCTTTCCAAATTTAAAAAAAAAAAAAAGAAAAGAAAAAAAAATCAACCATTGAAAACCCTATAGAGTACAATTATATTCTGATACACATGGGGTTGCTATGAGTCAGAATTGACTTGACAGTAACTAGAAATCCTGTAATATAGATATTTGGTTGAGTGTCCTCTCTCCAAGCAACAGAAAAATTCACTTGGGGATTGCAAGTCTATAGCCCAGAAATGGCTAACAGATGCTTTGTAAGTGAATATTGAATGTATCAATATTCATTCAAGAATAAATGTTGCTCCCAAAAGTTAATATTTGTTTGCTTTAGATAAGCAGTGCTTTATTTGTGTTAATCTCTATTATTGCACTTAATGTATGTGTTAGGTATGTATTATTTATGTGAATGTCTGCCTCCATCCATAAGGAATAAGTGCATTCACATATCTGCAGTATGTAGAGTAGTGTCTGGAACACTGTTAGTATATGATTGTTGAAAGAGCATTGTAAAAATCTAGTATAATTGCTTAGGGGTTTGAAAAATATATTATTTGTTAGAATTTTTAGATTTGTAGGGAAGCCACAGGGCCTGGCACGAGGCTAGTACTTCCTGGGAAGCTAGACACAGCCAAACAGTCAAATGCAAAACATAGGCATTGGAAGGCCGTAGAGCAGGAGGGATTTGAAAGCCACAGAGGGGATGGTGAGACTCCTTGAATGCTCAGAAACATTTATGGGATTCATTGAAGACTTAGCTCAAGTGGATTTCTTTTCCCGTGAAGATCAGTTAAGGGGTAGAACTTTGTACACAAGTTGTAGCATGCAGAACCAAGAGAGTAGGTGTGATAAGAGAAATAGAGGTAAATAATAGTAAGAAAGGTCAGAATTATTGGGAATCTGACTCATACAAGTCATGAAATTGGATGTTTAAGTCAAGTTTACCTGATCTCTTGAGAGGTCAGTATTACACTTGGTTGTACATTTATAGAGTTCCTTATACCATGCAAGGAGCTCTGGTGGCATAGTGCCTAAGGTATTTGACTGCCAACCTGAAGGCTGGAGGTTCAAACCCACCAGCCACTCCTCAGATGGAAGGTTGGGCAATCTACTTCCATAGTGATACTGCCTAGGAAACCAAAGAAGCAGTTGCTATGAGTCGGATCTGACTCCACGGCAGTGAGTTTGGTTTTTTGTTTTTTGTACTGTGCAAAGTACTTTATTTAGTAAACATTTTTGGGCTCCCACTCTGTACCAGGCACTTAGCTAGTCCTGTCAATTAAAAGCTAAGACACAGTCCAACCTGGGAGAGGCTTCACAGACTGATGAGGCAGGTGGCATTATTTTATACCCATTCATATCCATTTTAATATAAAAGAATTATTTGCATTGTAACCACAGCATAGGATAGAAAGTGGATCAGAGTTCTAGAAGACATGCAAGTGAAGAACACAGAGGAGGAGAGCAGGACCCTCTTGATTGCCTTGACAGAAAACCTGGGTGAGTGATAGCATCAGGGTCATTAGGTCTATTTTAAAGACGAGAAAATGAAGACTCTGGGGATGGAAATGACTTGCTCAAAATCATACACCTTACCATTACTACATAGCTGTCTGTAGTTAAGTCCTTTCCAATTCACAGCAACACATTGTGAGTCAGAGTAGAATTGTGCTCCCTAGGGTTTTCAATGGCTGGGTTTTGGGGTGTAAATCACCAGTCATAGGGCAACTTTTCAGTTAGAAGCTGAGTGTTTAAGAGGTTGTGACACCTATGGACACCTCATATACCTTAGTGACAGCAATTTTGAGGCTAGATCACATCTTCAGACTGCCAGGCAGTAGGATCTGATGGAGAGAATACATAGGACATGATTGTATTATCAATATTACCACATTATAATGTTATGTGTCAACTTGGCTAGTCTATGATTCTCAGGGGTTTGCACACTAGACTGGTTGCTCTTCCATAATTAATATAAAATAATCACCTTCCACAATGTGTTCTGATGTGATCAGCCAAGAACTTGAAAGGAGTGTTTCCTTGGGGATGTGGGCTGCCTCCAGTATATAAATGGATGTTCTGCCAAAACTCAATTGCTGTCTTTCTCAACTCTGTATTCTGATCACCTGATTTCCAGTTCCCGGGAGAAGCCTTCAGAAGTTTCTGGCCTGCCACCTACCTGCAGATTTTGAATTTACCAGACTCCACAATCTTGTGAGCCAATAGATGTCACCAGCCTGCTGCATAGATTTGGGACTTGCATGCCCTACAATTGTGTGAGCCATTTCCTTGTGGTATTCAATCTCTTTATCTGTCTGTCTGTCCATCCATCTATCTATCTATATATCAATATTTCCTTTCCTGGTCTTGCACCTCTAAAGAAAACCAAACCAAACTCACTGACATCAAGTCAAATCCAACTCATAGTGACCCCCATTGGGTTTCCGAGGCTGTAAATCTTTATGGAAGTAGATCCCCCCATCTTCCTTCCATGGAGCAGCTGGTGGATTTAAACTGCTGACCTTTTAGTTAGCAGCCAAATGCCTTATCAACTACAGCATCAGAGCTCCTAGAGAACCCAAACTAAGACATTTACCAAATCACAGTCATTCCTTTGTCAATTCCAAAATAGTATGAAATCGAGAAGTGAGGAAGTAATGTTTATAGAACACTCATTATAAATCTAAAGTTTTCATTCATTATCAATGGTTCTAAGGACACATACACAACCACAATATGTTCCTATGTAATCCTGTCTTCATGTAGTTTAGTTTTTTCTTCTTAATTTCACTTCTCTCTTTAAGACCTTCCATCTCACATTATCACTTCCATATTTCCCTCAATTTCATAGGCATTCATTCACTTCATTCATTTGTCATTGGTGTTGTTATATGCCGTCACATCATCTCTGACTCATAGAGACCTTCTGTACAGCAGAACGAAACACTGCCCAGTCCTGTACCAGCCTCACGATCCTTACTATACCTGAGCCCATCACTGCAGTCACTGTATCAATCCATCTTGTTGAGGGCCTTCCCCTCTTTCATTGACACTTCATTCTACCAAGCATGATATTTCTTTACTCATTCATATTTATTTACTAAGCACCAACGATGTGCCAAATACTACATCAGGTACCAAGTGAAGATAGGGCAGTTAATTTTAAAAAAGTGCCTCACCTGTTAGAACTTACATTCTAAAGGGAGGAAATGAACAATAAACAAATTTGTTGTTGTTGTTATGTGCCGTCAAGTCAGACCCGACTCATAGCAACCACTCCTTGGGTTTCTGAGGCAGTATCACTACAGAAGTAGATTGCCCCATCTTCCTTCCAAGGAGTGACTGGTGGGTTTGAACAGCCAGCCTTCTGGTTAGCAGTCAAGTAAGTGAGCAGGAGCAGACACCTGGGTGTAATTTTAAACAGGATGTCCTGTGAATATGTATCCATATAAAGAAGTTTTGAAACTGTTTTTCAAAAATAAGATAACTCTATACACACTTGGAGCTCTGGACAGGTAGTGGTTAAAGCATTCGGCTGTTAACCAAAAGGTTGGCAGTTTGAACCCACCAGCCACTTAGCAGGAGTAAGAAGAGCCAGTCTGCTTTTATAAAGATATACAACCTTAGAAACCCTATAAGGAAGTTCTATTCTGTCCTATAGGGTTACTATGTGTCAAAATTGACTCGATGGCAGTGGGTTTTTATACATGCTTGTTCTACTTCTTTCTTCTCTCAATCTATAATACCTTGTGGAAATCTCTCCTAAGTCAATTTGTATAGCTCTATTTCAATTGTCTATATAATGTTCTAAAGCATAAGTGTACCAAATATTATTCAAGCATCGATGGGCATTTTTTTATTATTTCATTTAATTCTTACAAAATTCTAGGGTGAGGATGAGAAATTTATGTGGCTTATAGCCAATTCACATTTTCTTAAAACACAAGTGAATGATTTTAATATGATAGTCTTACAGACAAGGCTGATAGCAGTAGGAAAAATGGTCTCTGCTTCCATTCACGTGTTCCCACCACTTTTGCCTTCACAAACCTAAAGCTTTCTTTGTTCTTGGGTAGAACTCTTGGATGGACTAGCAGCATTAAAAATCTAGAATCAAGTAATATAAATATTAACATCAGTTAAGGTCTTAAAAGTTAGCTCATCCAGTACCTCAGTTTCTAGGTGGGAAACCCTGGGACCTACAAGTAAATGATTCCCAATGTAATTTTGTAACAGAACCTAGAGTATGCACACGTCTCTTGAATTTTGATTTAGTGCTCTGTTCCACATACTCCTGATGCTCAAAGAGTGGTCCTCAGCCTAATAACACTGGCATCACTTAGGAGTTTGTTAGAACCCAAAGTCTTACCCTAGACCCACGGAATCAGAATCTACACAGAAGTAATCCACAGAAACATGGTAAGTATAAAAACACCTTCCTACAAGAAGGGTGATATAGGATTGCTTTAGGAATGGACCAGGAACAAACAGAGAGAGAGAGAGAGAGAGAATGGGTGTGCATGCACATGCCTACACCTAGGAATACAGGTGTAAAGCACAGATGGAGGACACTCAACCTGGTATTGTGTGGGAAGATGTAGGAATATAATAATAATAACAGCTTCTTTGACTCTCTCCTATCTTTCAAGCAAAGGTCATAAATACTAAAAGGCCTAAACATCCTAGATGAATCTTTTGAATGAGATTTCAAATGTAGGCATGAAATCAGGCACACATATGTACGCTTTTAAACAAATCACTTGCCTATCAAAGAAGAAAGAAGGAACAACTTTCATTTCCTGTTAATAAAACTGTACTTTGCACCTTTGCTCTCTGAGTATTATTGTGGACAAGAAAATGCAGAGGAGGAGGCAGGAGAACCATATTTCAAAATAAATGCATTACATTTCTTGAAGGAAGCAAGTTCCTAGTTTCCTCAGAAGGGAACCACTCTATTGTTGGGAGGCAAGAGTAAACACATTTTTCTCTTCTCTCAAATTGCCTGTCATTTGCTTTTAAGTATTAAAGATTTCCAAGGAGATTTTTCACCAAGGACATATTTGTGTCATGATTTGTATCTTGTAGCAAAATGTTACTGTTAATAACACCTCCAGTAACTCTTAACTTTTATGATTGTTATGTAGCTAAAATAATCTAGTCAAATTTAGTCTGAGAAACGATATTTTAGCAAGTTTGTGCTAAATTAAGATTCGTTTTCATGAAACATTCCTTTTGATTCCCATAAAATTAGTAGGTTGAAAAATTGTTAATAGGGGTGGAAGGGTAGAAACCAAGCAACAACAACTACAAAAAAAAAAAATTATGTATTTGATTTCACCCTTTCACACATTTTGTGCCAGCTACTTTAGACTTAATCCAAATAATAATTTCTCAAGAAAGGTGTTATTTTCATTTTCGGGGATAAAGAATTAAAGCTCAAAAGGTCAAATAATTTGTAACACAATTAAACCCAAAATAGAATCAATAGTTATCTGTGTGCAAGGTTCAGCCTCTCCCCACCACATCATGCTGCCAGTGAAAAGAGAATCATTTTGGGAGCAGCCGATTTTTAAGCTGGGTCCCTGGCATCTGACTTCCAATAGCACACGGTTGAAAACAATAAAGGAAAATGAAATCCCTTTGGGAAGGAACAGATGATAAGGCAAGGGAACATGGGCATTTTCCTGAATGGGCCCCTTGGGGTTCTGGTAACACATGTCCACAAATCAGAGGGCCTTCCCAGCATTGTGTAACCTCAATTCAGAAAAAGAAAGCTCTCCTTTCCTTAGTAAGGACTCCAGACAGGCCTGTCATGCAAAAACACTCTCTGACATGGTGTCATGAGCTCAAGTTTCAGGGAAGAAATGAATTTGGAGGGAAGGATGGCCAGCACGTTTTGAACAAAGGAATCCCACTTTCCTCTCTTTAGAGTCAATTTGAACTAGACACAATGTGCATTTTGCCAGAGATGACTCCCTTGGCCAAGCTGGCTGTTTGGAAAAGCCCTCTCAGACGGCAGCTGTAAATCACTAGGTAACCTCTCTCTTTGCAAGTCCCATGGCTGCCAAAGTGCAAAGAATGGTTTTTTAGGCAGATTCCAGCACAGCTTAATTTCTGGAGGCTGGGAAAGGATGCCAAAGGCTTTAAAAGCTAAGCTAGAATTCCCCAAAATACCGAAACTGGAGATCTTTCTTTGAGAATGGGCCCATCTGACTGCTGCAGCATCTGTGACTGCATGTTAGTCCTCCAGGGAACAAGGAACAGGCATTGTGCAAGATTTGTTCCCTCCCTCCTCCTTCTTTATTCAGACTGTAGCTTCTTGGAGAGATCCAATCAGAATACAAGAATACTCCCTTCTTTTGACCTCCCTTACCACCACTCCTCCCCACCCCCCATGCTTCCTTAGACAGGAAGCTTTAAATTGCTGGGATGGGCCACCCTAATTGCTACTCTTTTAATAACTCGGTTCACTCCTTGAACTCTTAGTAAACATCTTGGAAGAAATGTAGTATGGAAAAGAAGGGAGTCATGACTCACTAACAACTGGCTTCTCCTGCAATGGACTGGCTTCAGAGCAATCAGAGAATGAGTCAATCAATATACCTCCATTTATCCTTTTCTCCACTGCTGTGCAAAATTCTCCATAACTTATGTTCACAGGTGTCCATTCGTTTTCCCCACCTAGGAGATAATTTCTTGCCTTTCCTCCTTCCAACCACCACACTGCAACCTCCTATGCTAGTGGCATGCTTCTATACCTACGCTAGCAGAGAGCTGCCAATGGAGCCCAACAAGTGAGCTTGTTCTTTACTTTCATAACCCTGGAAAGGACCTGTAGAAGATATTTCATTTCATACATAAGGATACTGAGAGGACCCAAAATGGTAAAATAATTTTCTCAGGGCAATTCACTAAGGCAGTGTCAGAGTAAAGATCCTGGCTCCCACCTCCTGTTGGTCCAGCCGGGACTATCCTCGCTGTACCTGCTGCTCCCCAGAGAAACTTGGGTTTATCCATAACAGTCATTAGGCGTAGGATCTGAGACTTCAAGAACCAGCCTTTTTCTGAAGCATCCCGGAATATTTTTGTATTTTTCCTAGCCTGTCTGTACAGAGTACACAACGGAAAGAATTATTTAAAAACCAATGAAACAAAAGGGGGTTGAGAAATACACGAAACTTCATCCAAACCCATCTATTGCTTTAAGCTTTTTGTTGTTTTGTATAATTGCTTTGTGTCATGGCAATTTGGGAATTCAGATACTAGTAATCTTTCAGAAGCTCAGATGTTTAATGCAGGGGTGGGTAAGAGGATCTGAGAGAAGTTTCTGCTTGGTGGCACAAACAAGAAATCTTCTATTTCTCCTCTTAGCCAAAAATAAGCTGTTTGAATCCCATCTCCATGAGGGGACTGGATTGGTACTAAGCAGGCCATATCACTAAATCACCAAATGACCAAATGACCAAATGACCAATGCCAAGGAATGGGTTCTTTCCCACCACTATGAAAATCACAGACAACAAGGAAAAGATGCTTCAATTCTAAGAAGACAAAGTGCAGGAATCAAGTCCAAAAGATTGCACGTAATGTCCACAGGATCAGATGGGCCTGGATTTGGAATAAAAGCACAACAGGAACTAGAGAAGATGATTGTACACTGGTCTTGAGCACCAATAGGTATCTGAAGCTGCCTTCAAGGGCTGAGAGGCAACTCAGCTGTCTTCAATAGCCAACAGCAAGTCATATCAACTCAAGAAGGCACCGTCTCAGTGAAGCATTGTGTTATATAGGAAGATATTCATTATAAATAAGGCATAGTTAATATTGTTTTTAGAAAGAATGTTTCCTGAGCATATTTACTTCTTACAGGTTTGGGCACAAGACATTTTGGAATTTCAGTCATGAAACATAGAGCTGCTTATAAGGAAAGTGAATGAAGTATTAGAAAGACTAAATGGAGTAAGATGGGGATGAAGAAGCTAAACTTTCCATGACAGTCAGCCCCAACAGAGAAGCAATGAAAGCCCAATGCCTCAGCAATAAAGGATGTGGTTTAGGCAGATGTCAGCACTAGGTGGGTAGAGAAAATGACAGTAATGGGTGACAATCTACAAGACAGAACATGGCAAGGAGCTGGTGGGACTTGAAGGATAAAAGCAATTTAATGTTTGTTGTTGTTGTTGTTGTTATGTGCCATCAAGTTGGATACGATTCATAGAAACTCCTCCATGGGTTTCCAAGGCAGTATCACTACGGAAGTAGATTGCCCATCCTTCCTTCCAAGGAGTGGCTCATGGGTTTGAACCGCCGGCCTTCTGTTTAGCAGTCAAGTGCCTTAGGCACTATGCTGGCAGAGCTCCTTTAATTTAATGTTTAGTGTATGACTAAGGATTTAGGTTTTGCTGTTAAGCAGACCTGGGTTTGAATTCTGGCCATATCATTCACTAGGCATGTGAAGTCTCGCAAGTTATCTAAACTCTCCAAGTCTTAATTTTTTCATCTGGAAAAGGAGCATCATCATTCCTATCTCATAGTATTGGTTTGAGTACTGGTCATGGTGGTGTTCAGGATGAAGATACATGATGAAATGTTAAGAAGAAATGGAGGAGGAGGAAGAGAGGTGATGATGACTGTGGCAGTGATAGTGTGTATCTCAGAAATTACATGAATACCAAGGTCCACATGCCTATGTAACAGACAAAGTGCATGTTAGCAGTACTAATCTCAGGTCACACCCTCACATCCCACCTTCACATCTCACTTCAGGATTAGACTTCTGATGTTCTACCTCAGGATTGGCTCAGGAACTCTGCAAAATAAAGAGTGGAAGAATCTGGGAGAAGGCAGGGAACGGCAATGTTTATGATATAGATATTTTCTGATGAATACCAGTGAGATGTTATTAATCTTCACTTGATATTTAAGAAATGTTTGCATTTATAGAATGCTTTAGAACACATTGAAAAATTATAAGCCTTACTGCAAGTGTTGAGTCCAAACCAAAACCAAACCCACTGCCATCAATTCGTATCTGACTCATAGGGACCCCTCCTTGGGTTCCGAGGCAGTATCATTATGGAAATAGATTGCCCAACCTTCCTTCTGAAGAGAGTCTGGTGGGTTTGAACCACCAGCCTTCTGGTTAGCAGTCAAGTGCCTTAGGCATTATGCTACCAGAGCTCCTCAAGTGTTGCAGACTAACCATATTTAGGGAGGAGGTTGACCTATGTTGTTATATAAAATTCACCTGCGAAGGAACTGTTTCAAGTGCTGAGGAGCAAGGATATCTCCTTGAGGACTAAGGTGCGCCTGACACAAGCCATGATATTTCCAATCACCTTGTATGCATGTGAGAGCTGGACAATGAATAGGGAAGACCGAAGAAGAGTTGATGCTTTTAAGTTGTGGTGCTGGCGAAGAATGCTGAAAGTACCATGGACTGCTAAAAGAACTAACAGATCTGTCCTGGAGGAAGTGCAGCCAGAATGCTCCTTGGAAGCAAGAATGGCCAGACTTCATCTCACCTATTTTGGTCATGTTGTAAGAAGGGACCATTCCCTGGAGAAGGATGTCATGCTTGGTAGGGTGGAGGGTCGACGAAAGAGGGGGAGGCCTTCAACGAGATGGATTGATACAGTGGCTGCGATGATGGGCTCGAGTATAGCAGGGATTGTGGGGCTGGTGCGGGATCGGGCAGTGTTTCGTTCTGCTGTGCATGGGGTCGCTATGAGTCGGAAACGACTCGACGGCACTTAACAACAACAACAACACTTATAAATACTGTTTCTACATTTTAAGCCTTTATTAGATATTTATCACAAGGGATAATGAAAGAATATATATTCTTGGAAAGAAAATCAGTACTTTCATCTGTACCTAGAAGAGATCCTGGCACATAATCAAGAGAGAGTTTGGTAAAAAGAGGAAAGGTTTGGGAGTCAAACCTGAGTTTTGATCCCAACCAGAAAATTTACTATTTGCATCACTGTATTAGTTTCTTAACCTGTCTGAGCTTTATTTTTATCATATTTAAAATAAGACAATAAAATTTCATTAGAATATATGAGATGTGTTTTATTTTGCTTAAAATACCTACCGTGCAGCCTGGCAAATAATAAATATTCAGCAGAAGTTTTGTCACTTCAGAATTTCTTTGAGTAAACTGGATGTATTTTCTAGATAATTAATGCTGATCCCTTTAAGCAGAAAACTCATGTTTTAAAGAGAATTTAAAATCAATTTTAACCAGTTTCTAAGTGGTATCTAACAGTTTTCTGTTTTCTTAGATTACATAACATTTTCTTTATGGCTTAGGGTCATCTTATAAAATAACACATACACATACTTATCTAGGGTTTTGGGAGCTTTAGTGGTGTAGTGCCTAAGGCATTTGACTACTAACAGAAGGCTGGGGGTTCAAATTCACCAGCCACTCCTGGGAAGGAAGGTTGGGCAATCTACTTCTGTAGTGATACCACCTAGGAAACCACAAGGAGGGGTCGCTATGAGTCGGATCCAACTCTATGACAGTGACTTTGATTTTTTTAGGGGGGGGTCTAGGGTTTTAGGATTCCCAGGGTGGTGCAATCAGTTAAGTGCTTAACTACTAAATGAAATCTTGGGGGTTTGAACCCACTCAATGGTGACTCAGAAGAAGGGCCTGAAATCTGCTTCCAAAAAGAAGCATGAAAATGCTATGGAGCACATTACTATTCTAAAACACATGGTGTTGCCGTGTGTCAAAATCAATTTGATGGCAACTGTAATTAATTTATCTATAAATATAAATGTTCTCATATTTTGTAAACTTTTAGTTTTCTGACACTATAAGCACTTAACTGTACCCTTACGTTTTTATAACCATATAAAAATTTCTTATTGAAAGAAGACAGGAAGCACAACGTATTAGTGGACAAATGGATCAAGAGTGGAGAGGGCTGAATTCTGGGTTCTAATGAGCAGCTCTCCTCGGAAGGAAGGTTGGGCAATCCTACTTCCGTAGTGATACTGCCTCGGAAACCCAAGGAGAGGTCGCTATGAGTCGGGGCCGACTCAACGGCAAACAACAACAACAACAACAACAATGAGCAGCTCTGCAACTCTGTGACAGTGACTTTTTTACCTCTCTGGATTTCACAATCCTCACCTGGAAACAAACAAACAACAACAACAACAAAAAAAAAAAACAGAAATATTTATAAGAGCCCTCCTTTCTGTTCTTTCTGTATTCTATTTTATTTAAGCTTTCTTTCTGAAAGTTTTCTACCACCCACTCTGAGGTGTTCAGAGTCAGTGTCTCAAAGGAAACCAAATTGTACTTATTTTTTTTAATTGTATATATGTGTGTGTGTGTGTGTGTGCGCGTGTGTGTGTGTGAAACAGTTGTGGCAACTGCAATTACAGGCATGTGATGTGGACTTCTGTGGAGAAAAAAGAAGTGCACAAGCAAATTGGGTTTTTTTTGGGTATCAAAGTTATCTGCCAGCTTGCTGCATATTGAATAATTGAGTTCTTTATATTTAATCTTCAGTCTAAAAGATCTCCACCAAGCAGTAAACAATTAGTCCAAGGAACTAGACTACCATGGGAACCTCAGCATACATGACCCTGAGATCAACAGAACTAGATGGTGCCCAAGTACCACTATCAACCACTCAGAAAGATATAAAAATAGGAGATCCTGGATAGAGTGGGAGAAAAAGGTGGAACAAAACTCAAAATCATAAAAAGACCAGGTTTACTGATCTGATAGAGCCTGATGAGACCCCTGAGACTATAGCCTCTAGTCACTCTTCGGGCCTGGAATTGAACTCACCCCTGTGGCTTTCAGCCAAACAAGAGACAGTTCTATGAGGTGAACATTTACACAGAGAGATACGTACACTTCTTAGAATAGTCACTCATGGGAGGTCAGAAGGGCAATATTTGCACAAGGAGATAGCTCGGAGGGCAGGAATGCGTAAGAAAGAAGGACACAGGGAAAAGGTAACCACAGGGAGGAAGTGGGAAGAGAGCTGTTACATCATGGGCATTGCAGTCAATGCCGTGAAACAAAATGTGTATGAACCGTTGAATGGAAAATCAATGTGCTCTGTAAACTTTCACTCAAATCACAATTAAAGAAAGAAAAATAAAATAGATCTTCACCATGTAAAATGGCTGCAGACGCATTTTATTAGCTTCTTTTTCTATAGTGCATGAATCCAGGCATTTTCCTCAAACACAAAATTAATATGAAATTTAAATGAAAAGCAGGGAGACAAGTTAAAATAAAATCAAGACAAGAAAAAAAAAAATTCACAGAAAATGACCAAGTCACAGAAATAGACAGAGGGACAGAAGAGAGACAGATGCAAAAAATAAAAAAATAAAAGGAAAGAGAACCAGAGTACAAATTGAAAGAGACCTGACTATTTTCAAATTAAGCCTGTCTTTTTCCCATAATAACAGTTACTTCATATCCTCCCAAAGTTGGCATGTTTCTCTTGGGAAGATAAATCCTCTCTGGCAAGCTTACCACATTTGAGTTGAAACAGGAAGCCCCAGTCATCATTGCATTATGCAATCATGCGTCCGGCCAGTAATTGCCTATCTGACATGCTAGCCTCCCACATTCCTGAGATTCATCTAGAACAGCCAGAAGATTAGATTAGTGTGTATTTTCAGCTAGACGCCATCACTCTTAGCTGGTGTATCTGTTTCTGTCAGCTGAAACAAGAAAGATTGTGAAGGACAGGGAGGCTTCTGCCAGCTAACTCAGTCCGGTATTGCCCTACCTTGTCAAAAATGCATCTTAAGCAGCTAATTCTTCGTGTGTAAAAAAGAGAGAACAGAAGTTCAAGAGAATTGGTTTTATCCTGAGTCTCTGTTACCAAAAGATGTCATCCAATGGAACTGTATGACCACAATAATAAACAGAATCATCAGAACAACCAAAATGACCAAATCATTATCCCAGCTAATAGTACTAGTGCCAGTTGCCCTCGAGTTGATTCTGACTTATGGAGGCCTCATGTGGATCAGCGTAGAACTGTGCTCCATAGGGTCTTCAGTGGCTGATTTTTCAAAGGTAGATTGCCAGGCCTTTCTTCTGAGGTGCCTCTGAATGCACTCAAACCTCCTTCCAGTTCTCAGCTGAGAACATTTAGCTATTTGCACCACCCAGGGACTCTGAGCTGTACAGATAATATCATGTAGTATAAAAAACACAAGTGAATATTTAGGAAAGTGGGCTGTATGTCTCTGTCTGCCACTTACTAGGTCTGTGATTCATTTTTCTAAGTATCAGTCTCTTCATTATTAAAGTAGGCATAATAACAAGCACCTCATCAGGTTACTGAAATGATTAATCAGACAATGTGCATAAAAACCCTTGGACCCTGTTTGTCTCTAAATAAATGCTACTATCCTGAATTTTTGTAAGGATTACTTCAGTGTTGGCATTTCCATTCCTGTATCCCCAAGAGCATCTGTCACAACACTCACTATATTGTGCTATGACTGTGTGTGCAAACTCCTCAAAGAAAACCACCATGTTATATTCCTTTATTCCACAGACTACCAGAGTCTTACCACCTAGGTAAGCAGTGCATTAATGTAAAAGGAAGAAAGGAAAGAGGAAAGAATTTGTTGTTGTTGTTGGCCGTCGGGTCGGCCCCGACTCATAGCGACCCCTCCTTGGGTTTCCAAGGCAGTATCACTATGGAAGTAGGATTGCCCAACCTAACCTTGCTTCCGAGGAGTGGCTGGTGGGTTTGAACCGCCAGCCTCCTGGTGAGCAGTCAAGTGCCTTAGGCACTATGCTACCAGAGCTCCTTAGAGAATAAAATTAAAAAGGAAGGTGGGAGGAAAGGAGAGGGGGTGAGACAGCGAGAGGGAGGAAGGGAAGGAAGGTGGAAGTATGGGAAGAAGAGAAAGAGAAAGGAGGAGGGAGGGAAGGAGAGGGGAAGGAAGGAAGGAAGGAAGGATACATGAATACAGACACACTATGCATCTACTAAGGAGCTGTAGTAGAACAGTGATTAAGCACTTTTCTGCTAACCAAAAAGTTGGCAATTTGAAGCCACGAGCTGCTCCACAGGAAAAAGATATGGCAGTCTGCTTACGTAAAGATTGTTGTTGTTAGGTGCCAACAAGTCAATTCTGACTCAGAGTGATGCTTTGTACAACAAAACAAAACACTACCTGGACCTATGCCATGCTCACAATTGTTGCTATGTTTCAGCTCACTGTGGCAGCCACTGTGTCAAGCCATCTCATTGATGGTGCTGCTCTTTTTCACTGACCCTTTACTTTACCAACCATGATATCCTTCTCCAGGGTCTGGTTCCTCCTGTTAACATGACCAAAGTATGTGAGACTGAGATGAACCCTTGCCATCCTCTATTCTAAGGAGCATTCTGGTTGTACTTATTACAAGACAGATTTGTTGGTTCTTCTGGCAGCCCATGGTATATTTAATATTTTCCACAAACACTCTAACTCAAAAGCATTAATTTTCTTCAGCCTTCCTTATTCATTGTGCAGCTTTCATATGTATATGAGGCCATTGGAAATACCAAGCCTTGTATCAGGCACATCTTTTTTTTTTTTCTTCTTCTTTTTCTGATTTCTTTTTTTTTTTTTTTAAGAGCTTGTTTTACATTCAACATAACGTGTACATTTAGTTTCACTCCCCATTCACCATGTCCAACCCTAACCCAGTCTCCTCCCCTCCCTACCCTGTAACCGTCCCCCTGTGCCCCTCATATTTATGCACAAACATGTCCTGCATTTCTCAGTTTGAATATTGGTCCTCTAGTGTCCCATGGTCTATTGCTCTAAGGGATGTATTACCATAGAGTATGTGGGTGCATCCTGGGTTGAGTGGTCTGCGTGTACATCTTGTTAACTATTAGGCTGAGAGCCAGCCCCTGGGGCTGCGATTTATTCCAGGCACAGAATGTATTCCAGGGCCATAGTATTGGGGATCTCACCAGATTTTATCTGACCAGTAATTCTGGTCATTATTGAGTTTTTGGATTTTGTTCCATGTTTTCCCTCCCACTCTATCCTAGATCTCCAGATTTGATCTTTTCCTGAGTGGTTGACATTTGTAGCTGGGTACTATCTAGTTCTTCTGGTCTCGAGGGCCATTGTGTCCTAGGGCTGATTGCTTCTAAATGCCCCCCCTTTTTTTTTTTTTTTGCATTCTTCTTTGCTTCCAAGGCTAGGAAACCATTAGCTGCATCTTACATGGCCACTTGAAAGCTTTAAAGACCCCAGTCACTATTCACCAATGTAGGATGTGGAACAAGTCTTTATGTATTTTGTTGTGCCAATTGAGTCTGGTGTCCCCCAGTACCATGGTCCTGAGGTGGTAGATCTACTGAATCTCTCTCCCATAGTGTCTATCAGGCACATCTTAGTCCTCAAATTGACATCATTGTTTTGTAATGTTTTAAGGCAGTCTGATGCAGCAGATTTGCCCAGCACAATACATCATTTGATTTCTTGACTGCAGCTTCCATTGGTCTTGATTGTACATCCAGGTAAAAGGAAATCCTTGACAACTTCACTCTTTTATCCCTTTACTGAAACGTTGCTTATTGGTCCAGTTGTGAGGATGTTTGTTTTCTTTATTTTAAGGTATAATCCATACAGAAGGCTGTGGTCTTTGATCTTTATCAGTAAGTGTTTCAAGTCCTCTTCCCTTTCAGCAAGCAAGGTTGAGTCATCTATGTATCAGAGGTTGTTAATAAATTTTTCTCCAATCTTGATGCCACTTTCTTCTTCCTATAGTCCAGCTTCTCTGATTATTTGCTCAGCATACAGACTAAATGCATATGATGAAAGGATACAACCCTGACACATACCTCTCCTGATTTTAAATTATGTAATATCCCCTTGTTCTGTTCAAATGACTGTTTCTTGGTCTATGTACAGATTCAGCAAGACTATAATTAAGTATTTTGGAATTCCCATTCTTGGCAATATTGTCCATAATTTGTTGTGATCCACACAGTCAAATGTCTTTCTATAGTCAATAAACACAGGGAAAAATTATCATTCTAGTATTCTCTGCTTTCAGCAAAGATCCATCTGACATCAGCAATGATATCCTTCATTCCACCTCCTTTTTTGAATCCAGGTTGAATTTCTGGCAATTCCCTGTCTATATACTGCTACAATAATTTTTTAATTATCTTCAGCAAAACTTTACTTGTATTTGATATTAAAGATATTGTTCAGTAACTTCTGCATTCTGTTTCATCATCTTTCTTTGGAATGGGCACAAATGGATCTCTTCTAGTAGGTTTGACAGATAGCTTTCTTCCAGAGTTCTTGGCATAGATAAGTGGGTTGTTCCTATGTTGCATCTGTTTTGTGAAATATCGCAATTG
The DNA here is from genome assembly GCF_000298275.1 of Orycteropus afer afer. Classification (NCBI taxonomy): domain Eukaryota; kingdom Metazoa; phylum Chordata; class Mammalia; order Tubulidentata; family Orycteropodidae; genus Orycteropus; species Orycteropus afer. Next base: position 398,493 of record NW_006921612.1, read on the forward strand.
GTATTCCATTAATTCTTGGAGCCTTGTTTTTGCCAATGTTTTCAGTGTAGCTTGGACTTCTTCCTTCACTCCCATTGGTCCTTGATCATATGCTATGTCCCAAAATAGTTGAACATTGACAAATTCTTTTTGGTACAGTGACTTTGTGTATTTTTTCCATCTTCTTTAGATGCTTCCTGTGTCTTTCAATATTTTGTCCATAGGATCCCTTAATTTTACAACTCAAAGCTTGAAATTTTTCATCAGTTCTTTCAACTTTGGAAGTAACAAACATGTTCTTCCTTTGGTTTTCTAACTCCAGGTCTTTGCATATTTCATTACAATATTTTACTTTTTCTTCTCAAGATAGCCTTTAAAATCTTCTGTTTGACTCTTTTACTTCATTATTTCTTCTGTTCACTTTTTGTTGCTGTTGTTCAACAGAAGTTTCAGAGTCTCTTCTGACATGCATTTTGGTCTTTTCTTTCATTATAGTCTTTTTAATGATATTTTACTTTGATGTCCTTGAGGCCAACTCATCTGTCCTTTGCTCATTAGTGTTCAATGTGTCAAATCTGTTCTTGAGAAGGTCTCTAAATTCTGATGGAATATATTCAAAGTTGTACTTTGTTTTCACAGACTTGTTTAAATTTTCTTTAGCTTCAACTTAAACTTGCATATGAGCAAATTATGGTTTGTTCTGTAGTCAGCCTCTGGCCTTGTTCTGATTAATGAAATGGACTTCTCCATGGTCTCTTTCTATAGTTGTAGTCTATTTGATTCCTGTGCATTCCATCTGGTGTGGTCTATGTGTATAGTCACTATTTATGTTGTTGAAAAAATATGTTTGCAGTTAATAAGTCCTTGTTCTTGCAAAATTCTATCATGTGATCTCTGATACTGCTTCTATGATCAAGGTCATATTTTCTAGGCACCAATCTTTCTGTATTGTTTCCAGCTTTTCCATTCCAATAACCAATAATTATAATGCATGTCAATTACATATTTGATCAATTCTGGACTGCAGAAGTTGGACAAAATCTTTAGTTTCTTCATCTTCGGCATTAGTAGTTGGTTTCTTAAATTTGAATAACAGATGCATTAATTGGTCTTTCTTGTAGGCATATGGATATTATTTTATCACTGATAGTGTTGCCATGCCATACAGGATATATCTTGAGATGTTCTTTTGACATTGAATGTGACGCTATTCCTCTTCAATTTATCATACTTGACATAGTAGATCATATGATTGTCCAATTCATAATGGCCTATCTAAGTCCATTTTAGCTCACTAAAACCTAGGATATATTTATCCATCTTTATGTATTCCATTTTATTTTGATGATTTTAAATTTTCTAGATTCATACTTTGTACATGCCACCTTCTTATTATTAATGGATATTTGCAGTTGCAGCTTCTCATTTTGAGTTGCAACACATTGCAAATGAAGATCCTAAAAGCTTTACTCTATCCATGCCATTAAGATCTACTCTACTTTGAAGAGGCAGGTTTTCCCAGGAAAACTCTTCCCACTAAAGATTAATGCCTAGTAATCACGTGAGGCACTTCTAATCTGCCCTATAGTATTGCTACACATCAGAATTGATTTGATTACAATGCATATGGGTACATCTGTGTGAGTAGATTCATATGTTTAATAGTTAGACAAGCTATAGTGGAGTAAATGTCATAACCTTCAACACACAATTTTTCCTTACTCCCTGTGACCAACGATTCAAGCCAGAACCAGGTTCACATCCTCATCAAGACATATCCACCATTCTTATTTCTGTCTCTATGCTTTCACTCAAGTAGTCCCCATACCTGAAATATTTTCTGTTCTCATCACTAACTTATCAAAATTTCCAAATCTTCCAAGTAGAACATTACTTCTTTTATGGTACCTTTCTTCAGTACTGTAGGCCATGCAATGACTAACTTCAACATTACTACTTTTCTATTTCATGGCAGAACTTCCTCTGCCCAAGGTTATTCTGTGAGTTCCACAGCTACAGTTCTTACAAGAATGCCCTTGGTATGATCTTTACTCTAGTCTTGTGACATTGGAGTCCTTGTCTGCATTGGAGTATTTCATCACACTTGGGCCTCTGATAATTGTCAAATATCCCAGGTGTTTGCCCATGGGAGGTAGCTTTTTAAATCAGTATAATCAAGAGTCAACCCCTGCACCAAGATACAGTGTTGCAGACTGTGTCTGTGATAAAGATGGAGAGTTTAAATGCTACCTGACCTTCCGACTTTGCTACCAACATTGCATTGACCTCAGCCACAGCCTTGGGCAATAGCCTTTCTGCTATAGCCCTACATTGTATAGTAAAGCTCTGAAGGACAGGATATAGGGTAATATACAACAGCACAGGAAGAACGGGATAGGGGTCTGAGTACAATCAAAGCAACAAAGAATTTGCTGTGAACTGTCCTTGGGACTCATATTTTTGTTGCCCACCTAAATGATTTGTAATAAACCAAAAACCAAACCCACTGATATCAAATGCATTCTCACTCACAATAACCTCACTTAATTCTAAGGTACAGAATGGTGATACAAGGGAAGCTTATTTTAATAAAGTGAGAGCCTTTTGAAGGTCTTTTTGAGCTATACACTGTGACCAAAGAGACCTGGCAGTGTAAGCTGTGTACAATCAAAGCCTGGGAGGACATGCAGAATAGGGAGAACAGTAGATGGAGAGATAAAAATTCACTCTCATGGATCCTTAGGGAGGAGGGAATTAAAGAGATTGTCTCATATGTATAATAAATTTGGAAAATTGAACGGACCCATCCTCACATTACAAAATAATTTGTTAATTACCCTGCCTCTGAAGTCTCATCTTACTGAGTCCTGCAATTTGCAGATTAACTATTGGCCCAACTCAGTCTATTGAGGGAATAATGAGTACTAAAGAGAGCTTAGTCTCTGAAGTTGACTTATGAATCATGATCATTATTAATGACTCACACTCTTTGCATCTTCAAAGGGCTTCCCCTTGATGTGCCAGAAGAGGACTCAATCCTGAGCTTTCCCAGGAGGAGCATGGCCATAAAGGTGAGGACATGGGTTCCTATGGGGCTTCCAAGGCAGAGATTCTAGACTAACACTGATGGAAGTTTACAGCTTTGGTTTGGCACATTTGAAATTTGTTAGGAATAACTTGAGGAAGGGTATCCTTGGAATGTTCTAGCAACAAAAATAGACCCAGCTGGAGTTCTTTTAAAATGTGTGTCTTTAACTTCCCTGCCTTAGGCCAAGAGGCTGTGCCAAATTTTAACAGCACTTTGATCGAAGATCTGTGTTCGAAACAAAGGGACATCATCTTTTTTTTCCATAAGTGAGACATTCTGTTGACTAACTACATCTTTGACAATGAGCTACGGAGAGCCTTTTGAACTGCAGCTCTCAGAATAAAACATTAAACAGAATTCCTTTCTCCATCCTCTAATAAAAAAAATCACTAAGAGAGTCTTGGGACTTGGAGGTCAAAGGGGAGATTGTCCTAAAATGCATAACTGTTGTTGTTGTTATTGTTGTTATGTGCCGTCAAGCTGGACCCGACTCACAGCGACCCTCCTTGGGTTTCCAAGGCAGTATCACTATGGAAGTAGATTGCTCCATCTTCCTTCTGAGGAGTGGCTTGTGGGTTTGAACCACCAGCTTTCTGGTTAGCAGTCAAGTGCCTTAGGCACCACGCTACCAGAGCTCAGATATTAGTAGAAAAATACTTTTTTTTTTTTTTTTTGGTACCATAGGCATAAATAATAGTTACTGTTTATTGAATATTTAGCATGGATCAAGCTCTTCATTACATATTTTACAGATACAACTCTGAAACACTGATACTGTTTTTATTGATATTGATATTTGTTGTTGTAGATTAAGGTGTATCCCCAAAAAATATGTGTGGAAATTCTAATCCCTGTATTTATAAATATGATCCTGTTTGGAAATTTTTTTTTTTTTCAATGAAGTCATACCAAAGTAGGGTGGGTCTTAAACCGAATCACTTTTCAATTGTAAACTGATCAGAAAAGACACAGAGAGGCACAGAAAGAAAACTCCATATGAAGGCAGATACACACAACAGATGTTATCTACAAGCCCAGGAACACCAAGGATTGCTGGCAACAACCAGAAGCTGAAACAGACAAAGAAGGATATCCTCTTAGAACCACATCCTGAATTTGGCCTTCTAGCCTTCTAGCTGTGAGAAAATAAATTTATATCTTTAAAGCCACCCACTTGTGGTAATTTTTTTGGTATGGCAACAATAGATAATTAAGATAGTTATCTTCAATTTTTAGCCATATTACACATTGAGGATTCTGGGGCTTATACCAGTGACATAACTTTCCCAAAGTCACACTCAGTACAATTGCCAGAGCTGAGATTTAACCCACCTGCATCACTCCCAAAACTGTGCTATGATGGAAAAAGTATGAACTTTCTGTTGTATTAATCTGGATTGAACAGGACTTCACTCATAGCAAGTTCTCAACATATGTTCATTGACAATTGAATGGCCCAACTTGCAGACAGTGGTGGTTTCTAAAAGTGGTAGGAGTTTCTGAAAGGGAGGATAAGAAGCCCAGAGAGGAAAAGTGTAGTCAGCAATTCATTTATTTAACAAAGAAACAAACAATGGTATTATTTATCATCTTTGAGTTAGAAACAGTCCTAAAGAGCTGCAATTGAAGAGCTCATGCTGGAGGAAAGTGAACAATCAATGATGTGTGGGATAAGTACTAGATCATCAGGAACACTGAGTAAATCATTCATTAGAAATTTGTGATGACACCTAACTTAGTCATGGAGAAAGAAGACTAATGTGATAGAGAACAAGAGAAAAGAAGGAAGAGAGATTGATTGAAGCATTGATTCTTTGATTTGTATTGTAGAAAGTTCTTTCTTATTGCAGTGCTACCCTCATAGTATCCTCAACGGTCCCTAAGTTCTGGGAACATCTTTCATGATGCTGATTTCCAAACTCACACATCAACTCCATTTTCAGTCCTCAATTTAGAAGAGGTTATTGAAGGAGTTTACAAACACATCTATGTGGCTGAGCAGATAGGTGTTTGGGTGAATAGTTCTGCCAAGAAATTTCCCTTAGTTTCAACTCTGAAAGCTGACCTACTATAAATGAAAAATATAACAAAAGGAAAATATCATTCATGTCTCACTCTAGAAGATGGAGAAAAATGGAGAGAGGTGGTGATAGAAATAATTTTAATAGAATCCTCCATAGAAATAAAAATGCATTTCTGTCTAAAGTTAGAGTAAAGTTTCAGGGCATTGTAGTGGACAGACCCCCTTTTGAACCCAATATGAATTGAGTATTTATGCTCTGTGGCCTTGCACAAAATAATCAACTTTAGTTTCCTTATCTGTAAAACAAATAAAAACTGAAAATAATCTCTACTCTGCTGTAAGGTAATGAGAATTAAAGATAAATGCCTAGCATGATGCCAGGCATATAAGCTCTCTATGGACATCTCTATTAGTATTAAGAGCATTAAGGAAAATCCCATAAAAAATTGATTGTGTGATCACGGGCAATACCCCGTACCTCACCTGTCCCATCAGTGTGAGATGTAGGAGGAGAAGGTGGGTAAATATATTGTTTCATTTCTAATATGAGTGCAAAGGGTGACTAGGGAGTAGAAATGAAAGTTAAAATGAAAGCCTATTAAAATAAAATCATAAATCTAGAAAGGGACTTGTTACTACTCCAAGTGATAGTGTGCCATGATCTGCAGAATATGATTAATTCAGCTCCTTACATCTTAGGCCCAAAAGGATAAAGAAAAGCCCACATATGTTTCACAGGATGGGAGCATTTCTAGCAAAGTGTCTTAGGAGGGACCCATGCCCACCTGTTTCCCAGAACCCCCTTCAGGGCTTTCCAAATCCAGGACACTGCCCTGCTATAAATTTGCAACTAAGTTACCCCTTCCAATTAGGAGTGCTGAGTTTAGAGCTCAAATTTATATAATGATCATCATTAATACATGGGCTTTGCACTCCTACATCATTTTTCATCTTCAAAGTGCTTTATGAACATTAACTAATTAATCTGGGTTACAAATTGTGCCAAAGCCCAGAGGGGTTAAACTGCTTAGATCTGGGATGGTCTCTGTTGATGCTAATAATCACAGAGCAACCCTGTGAGCACCCTTTCACTTGTGACTTATAAATGGGGCACTTCACCACAGGACCATCAGCAGCACCATGTGAGGCAGATTTAGCTCAGAGCTGATCCTCTGTGTTGGGCTCACACTTGGGCTACAAAGAAGTGGAAGTCAGGGGCTCTTGAGCAAGCAAACAATACAGTAATAACTTGCCTTACAATAAGAAATAAAGTTTCACATTTTTTTTGTTCAAGTGAGTCATGTTAAAACTTCCATTTCATAAGTGAAGAAATAGGCTCAGTGAGGAAACATTCAAGCATGTTGCTGTTGTTAAGTGCCGTCAAGTCGTTTCTGACTCATCCGACTCATAGCGACCCCATGCACAGCAGAACGTTGGAGTCTTATTCCCTAAGTCTTCAAGCAACAAATTTTTGTCAAGTAGAAAAACCCAAATTATTTTTGTCCAAAAACTCCATTTACAAGTGAGGAATAAGAAATTCAGAGGCAGGAGATAAAATTACCTTTCAGCAGGTGAGGAAGGTTTGCTGGGTGATCAAATTTGTCAGGCCTTGAAAGGTAGGTAATTTTATTGACTTATTTCTTTTAACAACTTTTTTGAGGTATAATTTACATACAATTAGCTACATATTACTAAAGTATATAATTCGATAACTTTTGATGTAAGTATACAGCTACAAGTGAAACCATCACCACAATCAAAATAATCAACAAATCTGTCACTTAAAAGTTCCCTTGTGCCCCTTTGTCAATCCTCCTTAATGCCTCTTCCTTTCACCCCTTACTAGGAAATTGCTAATCTGTTTTCTATCACTATAGATTACTTTGCATTTTCTAGACTATAATATAAATTGAATTATATGGTGTATTTATCTGGCATCTTTCAATCAGCATAATTATTTTTAGATCCATCTATACGGTGTGTATCAATCTTATTTCTTTTCCTTGTTGAATTGTATGGATATACTAGCATTTATTTATCCACTTACCTGTTGAAGGGTAATTGGATTATTTCTCATGTCAAGCTATTACAAAACAAGTTGCTATGAAAAAATCAAATACAAGTCTTTCTACAGCATGGGCTTCCATTTTTCTTGAGAAAACACTTTGGAGTGGAATTGCAGGATCATATAGTAGCTTTGGGAGCTCTGGTAGTGTAGCGCCCAAGGCACTTGACTGCTAACCAGAAGGCTGGTGGTTCTGTGGAATTAAAAATGTAAATACGAAATTAGAAATGTAATACTTAATATAGTTTTGCAATAAAAGGCCACTATTAAGGCCAGCAAAAGGGCAGGCCCCAGTTCCAGGAACAGGGGCAAGGCAAGGATGACTAAGCCCTGAACTCAACCATACCATGTAATTGGAGAATTCAAACTTAAACTTACCAGTCGTTTGTACTCCCTCTGAGAATTCAAACTTAAACTTACCAATCAGCTGTACTCTCTCTCTCTGACCACCCCCTTGTAGTTTTGCCTTTAAATACTGTGTAACTTTGTTGCTGGCTGCTCCACTCCTCTGTTCCCGCATGGGATATGAGTCGAGCCCCAGCGCGCTGGAACTTCGAATAAACTCCTCCTGCTTTTGCATCAAGAGATGTCTTTCGTGAGTGATTTTGGGTGGCGTTATCCCTGACTTGGGTTGGGGGAGCCTTGGTGAAGGGGAACCCAACAGTTCAAACCCACCAGCCACTCCTCAGAAGAAAGATTGGGCAATCTACTTCCATAGTGATACTGCCTTGGAAGCCCAAGGAGGGGTCACTGAGTTGGGTCCAACTCAACAGCACATTACAACAACAACATAGTATCTTTACGTTTAACTATTTAAGGAACTGTCAGACTGTTCTACAAAATAGCGGTGCCATTTTATATCTCCACCTGAAATGTTTAAAAGTTCTAGCTGTTCCTTGTTCAATCAACCCTTAGTATGGTCAGTCATTTTAATTTTAGACATTCTTATAAGTGTATAGTAGTGTCTCATTTTGATTTTATTGTCGTGTTGGTGTTGTCAGGTGAGTTTGAGTGGGCTCCAACTCATAGTGGCCATATGTACATAACACTGCCCAACAGTGCACAATCTTTACAATCCTTTGTTGTTGTTGTTGTTATGTGCCGTCGAGTCGGACTCGACTCATAGCGACCCGTCCTTGGGTTGCTGAGGCAGTATCACTACGGAAGTAGATTGCCCCATCTTCCTTCCAAGGAGTGGCTGGTGGGTTTGAACCACCAGCCTTCTGGTTAGCAGTC
>NW_006921612.1:406983-409945 GCF_000298275.1 Orycteropus afer afer
TGTTACCAGAGCTCCCAATCCTTGCTATACACCTAAACCCATCTTGCAGCCACTATGTCAGCCCATCTCCTTGAGAGTGTACCAGTTTTTCACTGACCCACCACTTTACCAAGCATGATATCCTTTCCCTTCTGATGTGACCAAAGTGAGTGAGATGAAGTCTGGCCAGTCTAGTTTCTAAGGAGCATTTCAGCTTCACTTCTTCCAGGACAGATTTATTCATTCTTCTAGAAGTCCGTGGTATTTTCAGCATTCCTCAGCAATACCACAACTCAAAAGCATCAACTCTTCTTCAGTCTTCCTTATTGTCCACCTTTCACATGCATATGAGGTGATTGAAAATACCATAGCTTGGGTTAGGTGCACCTTAGTCTTCAAAGTGACATCTTTGCCCTTCAACACCTCAAAGAGGTCTTTTGCAACAAATTTTCCCAGTGCAATACAATGTCTGATTTCTTGATTGCTGCTTCCATGGGTTTGGATTGTGGATTTAAGTATATGAAACCTTTGACAACTTCAATCTTTTCTCCATTTTGAGGATTTTAATTTTCCTTATGCTGAGGTGTAATCCATACTGAACAATGTAGCTTTTAATCTACATCAGTAAGTGCTTCAAGACATGTTCACTTTCAGCAAGCAAGGTTGTGCATTCTACATATCATAGGATGTTAATGAGTCTTCCTGCAATCCTGAGGTTGTGTTTCTCTTTATATAGCCAGCTTCTCAGATTATTTGCTCAGCATACAGATTGAATAAGTATGGTGAAAGGATGCAACACTGACACACTCCCTTCTTGATCTTAAATCACACAGTATCCCCTTGTTTTGTTTGAATGACAGCCTCCTGGTCTGTGTATAGTTTCTTCGTGAGCACTATTAAGTGTTCTGGAATTCCCATTCATCTCAATGTTATCCATAATTTGTTATGATCCACACAACAAAATAATTTTGAATAGTCAATAAAGCACAAGTAAACATCTTTCTGGTATTCTTTGCCTTCAAGCCAGATCCATTTGACACCAGCCATGATATCTCTCATTCTGCATCCCCTTCTGAATCCAGCTTACATTTCTGGAAGTTCCCTGTCAATTTACTACTGCAACCATTTTTAAATTATCTTCAGCAATATTTTGCTTCCATGTGATATTAATGATACTGTTCTATAATTTCCACATGATTTTGTTACATTTCCCTAATTACTAAAGATGTTGAGCAGTTTTGGTGTGCTTATTGTCCACCAATATTTGCTCTATGATGAAGTGTCTGCTAAAAGTGCTAGACTGTACTTAAAAATTGGTTTGTTTGTTTTTTATTATTGAGTTTGGACTCTTTGTGTTTGTGTGTGAAATTTGTGACACAAGTTTGTTATCAGAAGTGCAATTTTTAAATATATCTTCCTAGCCTGAAGCTTGTCTTTTCCTTCTTTTGATAGGGTTTTTCAGAAAGCAGAAGTTCTTACTTTTGGTGAATTCCAAATGAACTTTTTTTTTTTTCTTTTATGGATCAAGCTGTTAATGTCTACCTAAAAAATATTTTCCTGAAACCCAAGGAGAGGTTGCTAGGAGAAGGGACCGACTCGACGGCAGTGACAGCCAGCCAGCAGCCCAATGCTACAAAGATTTTATTGTATATTTACTTCTTAAAGTTTTGTAGTATTAGGTTTTACATTTAGCTAACAATAGCTTAGTTACCTAGTGCTGCTTTAACAGAAATTCACAAGTAGATGGTTTTAACACAGAAACTTATTCTCACAGTTTAGAAGGCTAGAAATTTGAATTCAGGGCACCAGTCCTGGGGAAAGTCTTTCTCTATATATAGGCTCTGGGGGAAGGTCCTTGTCTCCTTCAACACCTCTAGGCCCAACATCCCTTGAGATCTCCATGTGGTTTGGTATCTATCTTCTTCTGGGCCTAGGATATTCTCATCACAGGGACACCAGGTTCAAAGGATGCACTCTACTCCCAGCTCTTCTTTCTTGGTGGTAGTAAGTCTCTTGATCTCTGCTGGCTTGTTTAGTCTTTTTATAGCTCAGAAGAGATTGTCTCAAAATACAATCTAATAATCCTATAGATTGTATCCTGCCTCATTAACATAACTGCCTCTAATCCTGCCTCATTGACATCATAAAAAAAATACCACTGAGTCAATTCCAACTCATAGTGAATCTATAGGACAGAGCAGAACTGCCCCACAGGGTTTCCAATGTTGTAAATCTTTACTGAAGCACACTGCCTCATCTTTCTCCTGAATGGACCTTTAGGTTAGCAGTGAATGCTTTAATCACCGTATCACCAGAGCTCCTCATTAACATCATAGAGGTTAGGATTACAATCCATAGGATAACTATATTTGACAACAAAATAGAGGATTACATTATACTGAGAATCAAGGTATAGCTAAATTGACACATATTCTTAGAGAGAGAGAGATAAATCTATCTCAAGGAAACGGCTGGCTCATGCAGTTGTAGAGGCTGGCAAGTCCCAAATCTCTGGATCAAATGTCAAGCTGGAGACTTCTCCTGACTCATGCAGGCAGTATAGCAAGCTGCTGGCTTCAGAATCTGACGAATCCAAGATCAGCAGGCAAAATGTTAGACTGTTGGCTCACAAGATGAGAGGGCAACAATCTCAATTCTAGCAGACAACACAACAGGCCATTGGCTAAGTCCAGGAACTAGAGATTATGACCGACCAAATACAGGATCCAAAATGAGCAAAAAGCTAGAAAACTTTCTCAAAATTTTTCCATATATACTGGAAGCAGGCCACACCCTGAAGATTCACTGCTAAGAGCAGATCTCATCATAGAGGTGATTACATTGTGACAGATTTCATTATGGGAAATAAACTGCTAAACAATTTAGAATTATGAAGTAGCCAAGTTGGCATGCAACCTTAATGACCACAATATTTTATCTTGCAGTTTTCTTAAACTTATATATTAGTTCTAATAGCTTTTTT
>NW_006921612.1:417400-422238 GCF_000298275.1 Orycteropus afer afer
CTGTGTTAATTGGTTTCCCTTTTCTTTGTTGAAGAGGGTCTGTGCAATCCTTCTGCCTAGTCCGCCATCTTGCCCCGCCTCTGTCTCTAATAGCTTTTTTTAAATACATTTTTAATCCATTCATTTCTAATTAGATGTTTATGCCACTTACACATTAAACCAGTTTTACTTCTTCTTTTGCACTTTGAGTGTCATTTTCTTTCTTTTCTTTTCTTTCTTATTTGGTCTTACTGCACTGGCTAGAACCTCCAATACAATGATTAATTGAACTAGGGACAGCATACATCTTTGCTTAGTTCCAAATCTTAGGAAGAATGCACTAAAGCTTTCCTTTTTAGTATAATGTAAGTTGTAGGTATGTTGATATTTCTCTTTTTCAGTTGATAATCCCCCTTCTATTCTTTGTGTGCTTATAGTTTTTTGTAGGAATGGATGTTGTATTTTGTCAAATGCTATATTAATTGAAACAGATGACTATGTGATTTAACTTTTTTATTCTGTTATTTAGGTGAGTTAACTGATTTGCAAATATTAAACTAACCTTGCAATCCTAGGACGTGTTCCTTTTGCTGGATTCAATTTGCTAAATCTTTGTCAAGTATCTTTGCATTATTTTTTTTTTATGAGGGGTACTGGTCTGTAATTACTTTTTATAATGTTGGTGCCTGGTTTTAGAATCAGAATAATGCTGATCAGAAATGGTGAGTGGAAAATTATTATCTTCTCATCAGTATTCTGGAAGCTTTTTTGTAGAATTAATATTACTTCTTAAATGTATGGTAGAATTTACCAGTGATGCCATATGGCAAATCTGGAGAAATTTGTTGTGGAAAAATTTTGTGAGAAAGTTTTTCATTACATATTAATTTATTTAATAAATATCGAGTTAATCAGGTTATCTAATCCTTCTTGAGTGAAGCAGGTATGTTGGGTTTTTCTGCAGAATATGTCTTTCATCTAAGTTATTAAATTTATTAGAATAAAAATCCTGCTATTCTGTTACATTTTCTACATACATGGCATGGATGAGTTTTTGAAAGACAAAAATGGGGAGGGATTTCTTGGGTTGGGGTAAATGTTCATGACATTTGGAGGTTAGTCATTTATGTACCTATCTCTTACTTTCATTCAATAAATTCACAACTCTGTTAGGAAGAGGACTTAGTTGCTAAGTTTTAAACTTAGTCCAGTGTACAGGATCCATGTTGAATTAAATTCAATAAAATTCATAATATATCCTATCAATATTTTAAACAGTATCTTCTTTACTCATTTGTTTAATTACTAAGGTTGTGTCTTCATGGATTATAAAAGCCAACATTTATGTTTAAAACATATTTTTTTACCTATCCTATAGTAACACTGAACAGAAATTATTTTCTGTTAAAAGCAAAAGCACAGTCTTATTGGTAGATAGGGACAGCTTGAGCTGGACAACACATTGCAATGTCAGATCACAAAGTGTTCCAATATCCTGAGAGAGAAAGATGAGCTTTTTATATACACAAATGGGGAAGGGAATACATGATCACAATCATGGGGCTTGGGATTACATGTACAAGACAAGTTAATATTGTCAAGTTACATAATTTATTTTCTAACATGGGCTTCCTGGAATTAACCTAGCAAATGATTTTCAGAATATCAACATATATGTTCTTCATTTCATTTGAAACAACATCTCAAGAAGACAAAGTTAAGTGTTATAATGAAATGTGCAAATGACCTGGAGTTAGAAATGCAAAAGGGAAGAACATGTTTCATATTTCTCAAGCTGAAAGAGTTGAAGAAAAAATTCAAGCCTCGAGTTGCACTATTGAAAGATTCTGTGGGCAAAATACTGAATGATGCAAGAAACATCAAAGGAAGATGGAAGGAATGCACAGAGTCAGTGTAACAAGAAGAATTGGTCAATGTTCACCCATTTCAGGAGGTGGCATATGTTCAAGAATCAATGGTATTGAAGGAAGAAGTTGAAGCTGCACTAAAGTAGTTGGCAAATTCCAGGAACTGATGGAATACTCATTGAAATGTTTCAACAAGTGGATGCTGCACTGGAGTCACTCATCTATGCCAAAAAACTTGGAAAACAATTACCGGGCCAATTAACTGGAAAAGATCCATGTTTGTACCCATTCCAAAGAAAAGTGATCCCACAGAATGTAGAAATTATCAAACAACATCATTAATATCACACACAAGTAAAATTTTGCTGAAGATAATCCAAAAACAGTTGCAGCACTATATTGAGAGAGAACTTCCAGAAATGTAAGCTGGATTCAGAAGAGGACATGAAATGAGGGATACCATTGCTAATGTCAGATGGATCTTGGCTGAAAGCAAAGAATACCAGGAAGATGTTTACTTGTATTTTATTGACTATGCAAAAGTATTTGATATTGAAGATCATGATAAATTATGAATAGCATTGAGAATAATGGGAATTCCAGAACACTTAATTGTGCCTATGAGGAACCAGTACATAGACCAGGAGGCTATTGTTTGAACAGAACAGGGGAATATTTCATGGTTTAAAATCAGTAAAGGACTGTGTCAGGATTATATCCTTTCACCATAGTTATTCAATCTGTATGATAAGCAAATAATCCTAGAAGCTGGAGCATATGAAAAAGAACATGGTATTAGGATTGAAGGAAGACTCATTAACAACTTGTGATATGCAAACAATGCAACATTGCTTGCTGAAAGTGAAGAGGACTTGAAGCACTTACTGATGAAGATTAAAGACTACAGTCTGCAGTATGGTCTGCACCTCAACATAAGGAAAAGGAAAATCCTCACAACTGGACCAATAAGCAGCATCATGATAAATGGAGAAAAGGCTGAATTTGTCAAAGATTCCATTTTACTTGTTTCCACCATCTGCACCCATGGAAGCAGCAGTCAAGAAATCAGACTCTGTATTGTACTGGAAAAATCTGCTGCAAAAGACCTCTTTAAAATGAAGAATAACAAAGATGTCTCCTTGAAGGCTAAGGTGTGTCTCACCCAAGCTGTGGTATTTTCAATTGCCTCATATACATGTGAAAGCTTGACAATGAATAAGGAATACTGAAGAAGAGTTGAGGCTTTTAAATTGTGGAATCAGCAAAGAATACTGAAAGTACCATGACTACCAAATGAACTGACAGCTGGAGCGCTTCTTGAAAGTAAGAATGGCCAGACTTCCTCTCACCTACTTTGGTCATGTCAAAAGGGACCATTACCCAGAGAGGGATATCATGCTTCGTAAAATGAAAGGTCAAGGAAAAAAGGGCAGATCCTCAACAAGATGGGTTGACACAGCGGCTGAAAGATGGGCTCAGGTATAGCAGGGATTGTGAGGCTAGCACAGAACTGGGCAGTGTTTCATTCTATTGTACATAGGGTCACTATGAATTGGAGCTGACTTGAAGGCACCTAACAACAACAACAATAACATGTTCTTCTAGGTTTTTCTGTGCAAACATTGTCCCAAGAACATCCTGGCAAACATCTCTCAATAAACCACAACCTTGCCTTCTCCATTGTTGTTGAAGGTGGTTGAAGTTTTCTAAGAATGTACATGTCCCAAGGCTCTAAATCACAAGCTCTAATATTAAGTCAGCCACAGGAATCCAAGTGAGGAAAGGAAACTCATGCATGTCCAAAGCAGTAGAGTGGGAGAGTGGGAGAAAGGGTATTAAAAGCCAGGTATCCAGACAGAGAACCAGTCAGCCACAGGGGTCTAGGTGAGGAGAGAGAACCCAGGCACGCCCAAAGCAGCAGGATGGTAGAGTGGGAGAAAAGGGATTAAAAGGTAGGAAACAGGACAGAGGAGCAGTCAGCCGCAGGGATCCAGGTGAGGAGAGGAAACTCAGGCATGCCCAAAACAAACAGCAGGGCAGGAGATTGGGAGAAAGGGTATTAAAAGCCAGGAACCTGCACAGAGGAGCAGTCAGCTGCAGGGACCCAGGTAAGTGTGGTAAGAGAGGTTTCCAATAGGGAGAAAAACTTGTCTGTCAGTTTGTCCCACAGTAATGATGTGTTGATGTGAATTTTGAGGCTGAGACACTGGTGTTTCAAACCCAGACAGATGCACATGGTGCATAGGTATCAGCCAAGCTTACAGACTGAGACAGACTAGGAAGAAGGAAGATGCTGTCCACTTCTCAAAGAATTGGCCAGGGAAAAACTTATGAATAGCAAAGAAACACAGTTTGATACATTACTGTGCAACTTTATGCATAGTCTGGTTAGGTTAGAAGGCTCTCAAAATAGGACTGGGAAAGAGCTGCATCATCTGAGTAACTCAGCCTTACTCCTATGGATAAGGTAAAGCTTTTGAGACCTCCATTTGCTGATGTGGAACCACTCAAATTGAAGAGAAACAGCTGCAGACATCCATTAATCAATGGAATATGGAATGTATGAAGTATGAATCTAGGAAAATTAGAAGTTGTCAAAAATGAAATGGAACACATAAAGATTGATATCCTTGGCATTAGTGAGCTGAAATGGACTGGTTTTGACAATTTTGAATCAGACAACCATATGATCTACTATGCCGGGAATGACAGTTTGAAGAGTAATGGTGTGGCATTCATGATCACAAAGGATGTTTCAAGATAAGTCCTGAAGTATAATGCTGTCAGTGATAGGATAATATCCACACGCTTACAAGGAAGAACGATTAATACAACTATTATTCAAATTTATGCACCAGCCACCAAACCCAAAGATGAGGAAATTGAAGAATTTTATCAACTTCTGCAGTCTGAAATTGACTGAACATGCAATCAAGATGTGATAATTATCACTGGTGACTGGAATGCCAAAGTTGGAAACAAAGAAGAATC
>NW_006921612.1:422618-423048 GCF_000298275.1 Orycteropus afer afer
AGACAAAACAAATTACTATTATGAAATGTGCAAAGATCTAGAGTCTGAAAACCAAAAGGGAAGAACACGCTCAGCATTTCTCAAGCTGAAAGAATTGAAGAAAAAATTTAAGCCTCGAATTGCATTATTGAGATATTCTATGGACAAAATATTGAATGATGCGGGAAACATCAAGAGAAGATGGCAGGAATACACAGAGTCACTGTACCAAAAAGAAGTGGTCGATCCTCATCCGTTTTCAGGAAGTAGCATATGATCTAGAACCAATGGTAATGAAGAAGGAAGTCAAAGCTGCAATGAAAGAATTGGTGAAGAACAAGGCTCCAGGAATTGACGCAATTGCCGATTTAGGTATTTCAACAAATAGATGCCTGACTGGAGGCGTGCACTTGGTTATGCCAAGAGATTTGGAAGACAGCTACCTGGCCAA
>NW_006921612.1:424200-424891 GCF_000298275.1 Orycteropus afer afer
TCCTGGAGGAAGTGCAGCCAGAATGCTCCTTGGAAGCAAGAATGGCCAGACTTCATTTCACCTATTTTGGTCATGTTGTCAGAAGGGACCATTCCTTGGAGAAGGATATCATGCTTTGTAGGGTGGAGGCCTTCAACGAGATGGATTGACATGGTGGCTGCGATGATGGGTTCAACTATAGCAGGGATCATGGAGCTGGCACAGGATTGGGCAGAGTTTCGTTCTGCTGTGCAAGGGGTCGCTATGAGTCAGAAAAGACTCGACAGCACCTAACTACAACAACAACAATATTAAGAAGGAAGAAGAGGGTTTAGGACAAACTGAAGTTTAATTCAACAAATGGAGCTTTGATGTAGACTAGGAGAATCACTGTCAATCATTGCAAGGACCTCAGTTTGAGTGCCTTTACATATTCTCCCCTGTGGGTCATGAATCTCTGTAGTGAATTGATCACTATTATCAGAGTGCTTTCTTCTGAATAAACTTCTATTTGGAACTTTGGATGATTGTTCATTGAAATTTAAGGCACTATTATTCCATTTTATTTGTGTGTTGCTGATGTTAAGTGCCATAGAGTTGGTTCGTGATTCATTGTGAACATATGTACAGCAGAATAAAACACTGCCCAGTCCTGAACCATCCTCACAATCATTGCTACGTTTGAGGCCATTGTTTCAGGAATTGTGTCAAT
>NW_006921612.1:427075-428254 GCF_000298275.1 Orycteropus afer afer
AAAAATATTTGATGCACATATACAATGAAGAAATATAACAATCACAGTCCTCGTTTCTGCAGCAGGTCACGTGGTCTTGCCTGATATTCAGAACTACTTTCTTCCACCACCCATTCTGTATTTCCCTTGCCCTCAGCAATCACTTCAGCTGGTTGTGGTTCTTTGCCTGGTGGGGTGACCCAAACCTTCATTCCTGAATGGTCTGAGCCATTAGCAGTCATATCAGAATTGGGTTGCTGTAATTTTTCATTGACTTTAATCACAGGGCTTGGTAGTACTAAAAGACGTCCTAAAGAATCTCCTGTATTCCAGACATATTCATCTTTATCTCCATTATGTAAAGCCAACCCAATTTCCCCTTGGTAATCAGGATGCATTACACTAGATAATACAGCAATGCCCTTCTTTGTCTGTTGATCCAGAGGCATGAGGAAGCCAAAATGGTCAGGTGGCATTCTTAATTTCCAGTTCAATGCAATCAGTATTGTGTCTTCAAGTGGGAGTGATCCTCTCTTTGGGACTAAGATCTCCAGACCCGTAGAGCACAGGGTAGCAGGGACAGGAAGCAAAAATTGTTTGAGTGGATCACTAGGTGTTAATAGTGAGGGGTACCACTCCTGTTTCCACCTCTTGGTTCCTGGACCCATGAATCCTCACTATTGGAAAAACATAACCATAGATTGGATGCTGGTAAGAGCATATACAGCCTCCTGGAGAACATTGCCCCAACCCTTCAAGGTATTGCCACCTAGCTGGTGCCATATTTGTGTTTTTAAGAGGCCATTCCATCGTTCTATCAAACAAGCTGCTTCAGGATGATGGGGAACATTGTAACATCAGTGGATTCCATGAGAATACGTCCATTGCCACACTTCATGTGCTGTGAAATGAGTCCCTTGATCTGAAGCAATGCTGTGTGGGATGTCATGATGGTGGATAAGGCATTCTGTAAGTCCATGGATGGTAGTTTTAGCAGAAACATTGCGTGCAAGGAAGGTGAATCTATATCCAGAATAAATATCTATTCCATTAAGAACAAAACACTGTCCTTTCCATGATGGAAGTGGTCCAATGTAATCAACCTGCCACCAGGTTGCTGGCTGATCACCCTGAGGAATGGTTCCATATCATGGACTCAGTGTTGGTCTCTGCTGTTGGCAGATTGAGCACTCAGCAGTG
>NW_006921612.1:428774-465904 GCF_000298275.1 Orycteropus afer afer
TTAGTCACAGCCCATGAATCCATACATAAACACACATCTGGCCATTTTTTGTTCCATGCAAAGTGAACAGCCACATGCATGGCTTGAAGTTCTGCCCATTGGGAGGATTTCCCTTCACCACTGTCCTTTAAGGAAGTCCCAGAAAGGGGCTGCAGTGCCACTGCTATCCACTTTCTAGTGGTGCCTGCATATTGCACAGAACCATCTGTAAACCAGTCACGAGTTTTCTCTTCCTCAGTCAATTGATCATAAGGAACTCCCCATGAGGCAATAGGTGCAGAATGGGACAGGGAAGGTATTGTGACTGGCGTGGAGACCATAGGCATTTAGGCCACTTCCTCATGCAACTTATTTGTGCCTTCACATCCTGCTTCAGCCTGATCTCTGATATACCACTTCCATTTAACGATGGAGTGCTGCTGGGAATGTCCAACTTTATGACTCTGTGGGTCAGACAACACCCAGTTCATGATGGGCAGCTCAGGCCTCATGGTGACTTGGTGGCTGATGGTTATGCATGCAGTCTCTACCAAAACCCAGTAACAAGCCAAAAACTGTTTCTCAAAAGGAGAGTAGTTACCTGCAGAGAATGGCAAGGCTTTGCTCCAAAACCCCAAGGGTCTGTGCTGTGATTCACCAATAGGAACCTGCCAAAGACTCCAAACAGCATCTCTATCTACTACAGGCACTTCAAGCACCATTGGATCAGCTGGATTATATGGCCCAAGTGGCAGGGCAGCCTGCACGGCAGCCTGAACCTGTTGCAGAGCCTTCTGTTGTTCTGGGCCCCACTCAAAACTAGCAGCTTTCTGGGTCACTTGATAAATAGGCCGCAGCAACACACCCAAATGAGGGATATGTTGCCTCCAAAATCCAAAGAGACTCACCAGATGTTGTGCCTCCTTTTTAGTTGTGGGGGAAGCCAGATACAATAACTTATCCTTCACTTTAGTAGGAATATCTCGACATACCCCACACCATTGGACCCCTAGAAATTTCACTGAGGGGGAAGGTTCCTGAATTTTTGTTTTCTCTAGCACTCATATGCCTCATCAATAAGTCTAGAGTCATCAATACTTCTTCTTTAATAGGTCCAATCAGCATAATGTCATCACTATAATGGACCAGTGTGGTGTCTTGTGGAAGGGAAAGGTGATCAAGATCCCTAAGGACTACATTATGACATAGTGTTGGGGAGTTGATATACCCCTGAGGAAGGACTGAGAAAGTTACTGTTGGCCTTGCCAGCTGAAGGGAAACTGCTTCTGATGGTCTTTTGAAATTGGATTTGAGAAAAAGGCATTGGCCAGATCAATAGCTGCATTACCAAGTACCAGGAGATGTACTAATTTGCTCAAGCAACAAAACCACATCAGGAACAGCAGCTGCAATTGGAGTCACCACCTGATTAAGTTTACGATAATCTACTGTCATTCTGCAAGATACATCTGCTTTTTTGCACAGGCCAAATAGGTGAATTAAATGGAGATGTGGTGGGAATCACCACCCCTGCATCCCTCAAGTCCTTGAGGGTGTCAGTAATCTCTGCAACCCCTCCAGGGATGTAGTACTGCTTTTGGTTTACTATTTTTGGTAGGTAGAGACAGTTCTAATGGCTTCCCCTTGACTTTTCCTACCATAATAGCCCTTACTGCACATGTCAGAGAGCCAATGTGGGAATTCTGCCAATTGCTAAGTATATCTATTCCAATTATGCATTCTGGCACTGGGAAAATCACTACAGGATGGGTTTGGGGACCCACTGGACCCACTGTGAGATGCACCTTGGCTAAGACTCCATCAATAACTTGACCTCCATATGCGCCCACTCTGACTGGTGGGCCACAATGATGCTTTGGGTCTCCTGGAATTAGTGTCAATTCAGAGCCAGTGTCCAGTAATCCCCGAAAAGTCTGATTATTTCCTTTTCCCCAGTGAACAGTCACTTTCGTAAAAGGCCTCAGATCCCTTTGGGGAAGGCTAGGAGAAAGACTGACATTATAGATTTTTGGCAATGTAGTGGGGTCCTTCCTCAAAGGGACCTGGCCCCCCCTTCATTCAAGGAGTTGTGGGTCTCTAAATTGACTCAAGTCTGGGAATTGATTGAGAGGTCGTGACTCTAAATTCTGATGATTCAATCCAGGTTGCTGTTCACGTGACCTAGAATTCTTCTGTCTATATAGATCAAATAAATACTTAGTAGGCTTGCCACGTATTTCACTACAAGGAACACCATGAGCAAGTAGCCAATGCCATAATTCCACATGAGTCAGACTATTCTGATTAGTGTTCCAACTCTGCTGTTCATTATGGTAACCACGTCCACCTTGCCTTTGTCTATTCACTGCTGCCACTTGGCCCCTACTACCACGGGATCCAGTCAGCCCCATCGTATGTAAGTGTCTTAGTTCAATTAGGGCAGTTCCCACTGTCAAATGAGGTTTACATAAAATAGCAATCACAGCAGTCTTCAAGGATGGTGGAGCTCCCTTCACAAATTTATTCCTCATGGTACTGGTGAAAGGTGTGTGTTCTGGACTCTCCATTTCTGGCTCTAGGGGTCTAATCTGATAAATCCATTCTAACAGGCCAATTTCCCTAAGCCTCTGGATACCTTCTTCTACATTAAACCATGGCAGGTCTGGTACTTCAATTTGACTTAAAGTAGGCCACTGCATAATTCCTGCCTCAGTAAGTCAACCAAATAAACTATTAGATCCTTTCCTAACCTCTCGAGCTGAGACATTGAATGAGGAATCCATACTTAGTAGACCTGAATCAATAAACTCAGACTGATCCAATCTTACATTCCTTGCACCATTATCCCACACCCTCAGTAGCCATTCCCATACATATTTTCCAGGTTTCTGTCTGTACATGTTGTTAAAATCAAGTAGGTCTTTTGGAGTATAGCGTATCACCTCTTCAGTCACACTTTCTATTTCACCTCCTGGGGCTCACTTAGACTTCACCTTTGTTATTGGCCTAGCCCCCAGAATAGGTGCTTCAGGCAATTCCTGAGAGCAATCAGGAATGTCTTCCATAGCCTCTGCCTCAGACAATAACCCAGCAGGACTGGTTTTGCCAGTCCCCTCAAACTGAGGGGGAGGGGATAATGGTTTTATAGTAATCCATTCAAATGGGAGGGATTCAACAGAATTTACAGGCTCCATATCCTGATCTTCCTGATTATCTGTCCATATGTTCCCATTCCAGGTTGCAGGGTCCCATTTTTTTTTTTCCAATCAATGCCCTCACTTTAATGGCAGACACCGTTCTGTGTTGGTAATTGAGCTGGCGTTGTAATTCAGCCACTCTTACAATAAGACTCTGGATTTGGGTTTCAGCTATGTCAGCTCTGTTAGTACAAGCTATAAGGCTTTCTTTCAGAGCACATCTGGAAGCACTGAGATCATTTATGCGGTGCTCAAGCCAAGACTTAGCAGCTTTGAGCCCATCTCGCTCTTTCACCAATTTGTCCAGTGTAAGTAGGACTAACCAGCCAGCTTCCTTATACTCCTCATGTTGACAAAATTGCAGAAAAGTATCAAATATCTGATCACCCAGAGCATCACTTCTCATCAGTACTTCATCTATTGGTGGTGCTATTTCACATATTAATTTTTCCACCTCACTTCACAGATTAGTAGGGCCCTCTTTACTAGCAGACGTAGAGTCGCTAGTGTCATCAAAATTAATCAAACTGGAGAACCAATCTAGGAAGCCCATCCTTATGATTTTGTCTCTCTAGAACCACTCTCAGAACCAAATGTGTTAGACTGAGTTCTCTAGAAAAACAAAAACCAGCAAAGCTTATATATATATAAAGAGAGAGAGAAAAATTTATCTTAAGAAAGTGGATCACAAACGTATAGAAGCCGGAAAGTCCTAAGTCCCTGGAGGAAACGTCAGGCTGGAGGTTTTTCTTAGCTTCTGCAACCACAGGGGGCTGAGAAGCTCAAGGCTGGCAGGCAGTACATTGGCTGTTGACTCCAACAAAAGACAAATCCAAGAACAGTAGGCTGCTGACTCACAGAAAGTTGTAGGTGGCACACCAGAGTCCCGATCCACAGAAGAATGTCTCTCTTCCCAGGATGTCCCTGGATATCCTGGAAGCAGGCCACACCCCTAGGGAAACTCCCCTTGGGCAGATTGGGCACTCAGAACATAGTCATCCGATCCCCTCATGGGAACAACCACACAGAACTGGGGTCCAGCCAAGTTGACACACAGCTCCAACTATCACAGTGATCCTAGGGTATGCTCAGAGAGAGGCAATTTAGCATTTGGAGAAAAAATTAGCATGAAGAAAAAGCTAACTCAAAGCATGAAATCAATTTTCTCTAAAAGTATAGTTTCTGAACAGTACAAAACTCTGCATAGCAAGGGATTTGATAATTTGGTTGTAAGCATTAGACAAACATTTTGTAATACATTTTATTGGTCCTAAAATAATGATCACAATAATCAAGTTAATTAAACCTGTTTGCATTATAGGATGTAACCAAGTTTTGATACCATCAGGTAACCAGCTAAATATATCAAGAAAAAGGGAGTCAGTCATAGAGATTATTGAACGAAGCCTGGTAGCTCTCTGGGGGAATCTGCCCAATGCCTCATTCTATTTTCCCTGAAGAGTTTATCCAAGAATAATAGGAGTTGTTAGCAATGGAACTGCCTGCTGCTAGAAGGAAATCAATAACTGTTCTGTTATCTAGCCCATTCTTACAAAGGGATTTCTGTTGGCTCCTATTCCATCAGAAATTTCACTGGGTGCTTATATCATGGTGGTAGATAAATTGTATATAACTATTTCAAGTTCAGGAATGCCATAAACTGATTGAAGAACATGGAAGAACATCCATCTCTCTCCAGACCTCTCTGTTAAAAGTTTTTCATTGATTCTATAAGTTCCCTCTTAGAACAGGCAAAGATTTGCAGATCACTTTTCCTCTATATACTGTATCATAGGAATAAATATTTAAAGAAACCTCTAGACATCCTAAAGTATGTTGGCTTATCATAATCTATTTATCTAGACAAGGTAATGCCTCAGCATGATGTTCATTACTTGAGTTTGATCTTTTTTTTTTTTTGTGAGATGATCCAATCCTCCAAATAAAAATATATATCCATAAGAAGCACAGATCATGTTATGACCATGTAATTTGTGGGAAGGGAATGTTCTGATTAACTTTCTCAAGCTAAGGCTCTGTTAAAGAATTGTAACCAATAGATAGCCATCACATTCTTAGAGGGTCCAAGAGTCTAGGGCCAAAGAGAGATGAGTTTTTCCTTATGCAGTTATGTAATTCCTTTGCCTCACTTGATAAAAATCTCAAACTATCTAGGGAATTCTAAATTATATTGTGAAGACCTAATTTGACAAACATGAACATCTCTGCATCTTGCAAAGGAAGCTCTCAAGTGTACCATAGCCTGGTCAGGTGTTATGGGTTTGGTTAAATTAAAGCATGATACCTGAGGTTAGGCTAAAAATCCAGGAAGATATCTTAGTCTAACACTTATGGCTTGGTTAAAAGTGATGTTGAGATTAACAGTAGGACTGAGTACAAAAGTATAATTTAATATGCTGTTGTTGTTGTTATTAGGTACTGTCAAGTTGGCTTTGACTCATAGTGATGCTATGCAAAACAGAATGAAATATTGCCCGGTCCTCACAATACTCCCTATACCTGAGCCTATCATTGCAGCCATTGTGTCAATCCATCCTGTTGAGGGCCTTCCCCTTTTTCACTGACCCTCCACTTTACCAAGCATGATACCCTTCTCCAGATAATGGTGCCTTCTGACATGACCAAAGTAGGTGAGAGGAAGTCTGGCCATTCTCCCTTCCAAGGAGCATTCCAGTTTCACTTCTTCCAGGATAGATTTGTTGGTTCTTATGGCAATCTAAGGTACTTTCAGTATTCTTTGCCAACACCATGACTCAAAAGGATCAACTCTTCTTCAGTCTTCTTTATTCAATGTCAAGCTTTCACATGAATATAAGATGATTGAAAATACTATGACTTGTGTTAGGCATACCTTAGTCTTCAAAGAGACAACTTCAAAGAGGTCTTTTGTAGCAGATTTTTCTAGTGCAATACATTTCCTAATGTCTTGACTGCTGCTACTATTGGTGATGATTATAAAATCAAGTAATATAAAATCTTGATGTCATCTCACAGTTCCTCTAGTTTTTGGTCACTGACGTTCATTTAATCAAATCTATGCTTTAGTGGTCTTTAAATTCAGGAAGGATATATTCAAGGTCATATTTTGGCTCTTGTGGACTTGTTTTAATTGTCTTCAGCTTCAACTCTGGTGGTGTAGTGCCTAAGCCATTTGACTGCTAACCAGAAGACTGGTGGTTCAAATCCACCAGCCACTCCTCAGAAGGAAGGTTGGGCAATCTACTTCCATAGTGATACCACCTTGGAAACCCAAGCAGGGGTCGCTATGAGTCAGATCCGACTTGATGACAAGGGGTTTGATTTGGTTTGGTTCAACTTTAATTTGCATATGAGAAGTTGATGGTCTATTCCACAATCAGTTCCTGGCCTTGTTTTGGCTGAAGGTATTGAACTTTCCCATCACCTCTTTCCACAGATGTAGTCAATCTGATTCTTGTGTACTCCATCTGGCAACGTCCACATGTATAGCTACCATTTATGTTATTGAAAAAAGGTATTTACAAAGAATAAATCACTGGTCTTGCAAAATCCAGTCATGTGATCTCCAGTGTTATTTCTCTCATCAAGTCTATATTTTCCAACTATGGTGATTCTTCTTTGTTTCCAACTTTTGCATTCCAATCTTCAGTGATAATAAACACATCCTGATTGCATGTGGTCAATTTCAGACTACCGAAGCTGTTAAAATCTTTGATTTCTTCTTCATTGGCTTTGATAGTTTATGCATAAATTTGAATAATTGTAGTACAAGTGGTCTTCCTTGTAGGCATATGGATATTATCTTATCACTGACAGCACTGCACTTCAGGACAGATCTTGAAACATTCTTTGTGACAATGAATGCCACCCAATTCCTCTTCAATTTGTCATTACTAGCACAGTAGATCATATGGTTGTCTGATTCGATATGGCCCAAACCAGTCCATTTCAGCTCAGTAATGCCTAAGATATCTATCTTTATTTTTTCCAATTCATTTTTGACAACTTCCAATTTCCTAGATTCATACATCGTACATTCGATTTTCCAATTATTAATGGATGTTTGCAGCTGTTTCTTCTCATTTTGTGTCATGTCACATCAGCAAGTGGAGGTCCTGAAAGCTTCACTCCATCCACATCATTAAAGTCGGCTCTACTTTGAGGAGGCCAGTCTTCCTCATTAGTATTTTGAGTGCCTTCTGACCTGAGGGGCTCATCTTCCAGCACTATGTCAGACAATGTTTCAGGGTTATTCATAAAGTCTTTCGGTAATATATCAGACAGCATTTCACTGTTGTTCATAAGGTTTTCACTGGCCAAATCTTAAAGTGGATGCCTCCTTCTTCTTTTGTCCAAGTATGTCTTAGTCTGGAAGATCTGCTGAAACCTGTCCATCATGGGTGACCTTGCTGGTATTTGAAATACCTGTGGCATAGCCTCCAGCCTCATGGCAACAAGCAAGCCACCACAGTGCAATAAATTGACAGACAAGTGGTGGGTTATTCAATACAAGGGATGCTAGTGCATGTGAATTTTGATGTCCATGTTGTGGAGAAGGATAACAAAGCCAGCATTCAGTCAAATTACTGCAACTAGCTAACAACTGGGCTAATTTTCTCTCCATGTGTTAAGGGGGATTATTGAAACCCATAAAATGAAATTTACGAAGAGTTTCATAAAAAGAAAAACAACTAAAAAAAATAAATAACATGAAACTAACAGCTATAATAAATTTCTTTCACTAATCAGCATGCAAAAAAATAAATTTTTACCAGGTGATAATACTAAAAATGCACATAAGGCAATTAACATAAGGCATCAATGAAAAGATTCCTTAGAGTCTGACTGGAAAGGATCATATATAGTCTTCCTTATTAATCTGTTTGCTACCAAGTTACAGGAATTAAGACTTGAAAATACATTTGTCTAAATTAAGAAAACCAAGGCACTTTTATGAACTTGCCAATCTTCTGGGGAATTAAAAATCACTTTGAAATGCCCTAGTGGCCAGATGTAGATGGCATGTGAGGTAGACAGTGAATCTCAAGATTGAAGGACAATACTTCATGTATCATGCTGAAATATTTGGAGATGGCTTTGCAATTTTGGCTACTCTTGAGATTCTGGCAGTACTCCACAGTTGTGGACTTATCTCTTGGTAAATTTTATCCTTACCTAGTTAACTAAAATCTTTGTATTTTTCTTAAATAATAGTAACATAAGAATTGTTGTTGTTGTTGTTGTTATGTGCCGTCGAGTCGGACTCGACTCATAGCGACCCCTCCTTGGGTTTCTGAGGCAGTATCACTACGGAAGTAGATTGCCCCATCTTCCTTCCGAGGAGTGGCTGGTGGGTTTGAACCACCAGCCTTCTGGTTAGCAGTCAAGTGCCTTAGCCACTATGCTACCAGAGCTCCTGCTACAATTATTTAGGGAAAACACAAAGATTTTTATTCTTTAGAATATTGGCTTAAATATTGGCAATATTTTAGTAACTCCAACTGGAAAATAAAGGAGTCAGTATGACCACTAAAATAAGGGAGGGCTATAAGCCTTCTAGTAATTGTCTCATCTGGGTTATGTTTGTGGGGGCTAAATGGAATTGACCTTAAATTTAAAAGGACAAGTAAATTCAAAGATTCATAAAGCTGAGCCAATTAGGTTTTTATTATACCATTTTTCTCTCTACAAGACCAGAAGATTATAGATGGTCTAGGAAATGTAATCCAAGAAAAATGGTAAAGATTTAGCATATTTCTCAGCTAACTTGTCCAATAAAGGGTACTCCTCTGTCACTGAAAAGGATTTTTGGTGCTCCCCAAGTAAGGATGATATTTTCAAGAATTTTCTTAGCTACAAAAGTTACAGTTAAATGATAGGTAAAGCCTGTAACCAGTGTGAAAATCTAAAAGTCATTACTTATATGTATATAATTGTAGCCATTTGAAGGTGAGAGTTGGATAAAATCTAATTGCCATTCAAGCATAGGCCCAGAAGGCCAAAGTACTTCCCTGGTGGGACTTTCTGATGTTCCTCCTGGTTATGGTGACAGCAAATGGAGCAGTGGGAAACAACATGCTTGTTGTTGTTGTTGTTGTTTGCTGTCGAGTCGGCCCCGACTCATAGCGACCCCTCCTTGGGTTTCCGAGGCAGTATCACTACGGAAGTAGGATTGTCCAACCTTCCTTCCGAGGAGTGGCTGGTGGGTTTGAACCGCCAGCCTTCTGGTGAGCAGTCAAGTGCCTTAGGCACTATGCTACCAAAGCTCCTACAACATGCTTAGTAGCTTCAAAACATTGTCCTCTCCCGTATTTTTTAAAGATTTCAATCATTTCATCTCACTAGGACCCACATCATAGGGATATAAAACAACTTGGATAGGACAGAATTTTGGTTGTGTTGTTGTTAGGTGCCATCAAGTTGACTCCTACTCATAGCCACCCTATGTATAGCAGAATGTAACACTGCCTGATCCTACATCATCCTCACAGTCCTTACTATGCTTAAGCCAATCATTGTAGCCACTATGTCAATCCAACTCATTGAAGGTCTGCCCCTTTTTCACTGAAGCTCTACTTTATCAAGCATGATATTGTCCTTCAGGAACAGGTCCCCTCTGAAAACATGACCAATGTATGGGAGACAAAGTCTGGCTATTCTCACTTCTAAGGAGCATTATGGTCCCACTCCTTCCAGGACAGATTTGATTGTTTTTGCTGGTCCATGGTATTTTTGGTATTTTCACCAACATCCCAAGTCAAAGGCATTAATTTTTCTTCAGTCTTCCTTATTCATTGTCCAGCTTTAATATGCATATGAGGGTATTGAAAATATCATGGCTTGGCTCAGGTGCACTTTTGTCTTCAAAGTGAAATATTTGCTCTTTAACACTTTAAAGAGGTCTTTTGCAGAGATTTTTCCCAGTACAATATGACATCTGATTTCTTGATTGCTGCTTCCATGTGTGTTCTGGTCTTTGATCTTCATCAGTAAGTGCTTCAAATCTTCTTCACTTTCAGCAAGCAAGGTTGTGTTATCTGAATATTACATACTGTTAATGAGTCTTCTTTCAATCCTTCATATTGTCCATTTGAATTTTTATAATAGCAATTTCAGAAAGGAGCAAAGTGTATGAAATGTGTGGTAGTAAATTTCCATTTTTTATGGTGGCAAGCACCCTAGGGCTTTTATTTACTCACACTGTGCCCATATTTTTCAACTTAAGAGACTCTAAGAAACCTTAGTAACAATGGTATAAAGCCTAATTAATCAAATACCCAAACTGGCATCCCAGTAAGAGAACTCTAGATTCTCTTATGAGGAATAACAGAAGTAAAATCTACCTGTAAACATAAATTGAAATCAAATCCAGCAATAAAACTTAAAGAGCTGTGATGTAAGGATGCGGAGCTAAAGATTCAAGAGGGTATTATTTACCATGAGGAGACTTTCAAAAAACCTATGAGATGATGAGCCCAAGTGGGGTTTGGCTGGTACCTAAGCCTGGTTATAGGTGCCTTCAGAATTGTCAAAGATAATAGAACCTCAAAATCCTACTTCTGACATCAAAATCATTGTAATGCTGAACAAACCTTACACTCTGTTAAAAGTGAAACCAAAGTCTTATTGGTGGGTAGGGACAGCTTGAGCTCAGGAACACTTTGCAAAGTGAGGTCATAAAGTGTTTTAACATTCTGAAACAGAGGTAGATTTTTATACAGGAAAATGGGAATGGTAGTAAACGAGCACAATCATAAGGCTTGGAATCACATGTAGTAGTTACAAGGTAGTAGTAAGTTAAAATTTTAATGTTAGCTAATCTATTTTCTGACATAGATTTCCCGGAGTTAACACAGCAAACAATTTTCTGAAATATATACATATACATTCTTCCTGGGGCATCATGTGCAAGTATTCTCTCACGACTATCCTGGTAAATACTTCCTGGCAAACATATCTTTACAAAACACATCTTTGCCTTCTGCATTGTTTGCTGAGGGTGTTTAAAGTGTTACCTGAAGTTACATCTCATAATGCTCTAAATCACAGGCTGTAAAGTAGAAAAGCAGAAAAGAGGATGTAGGACAAGCTAAAGTTTAATTTTAAAAAGGGGGCTTTAATTCAGACCTTGGTCAGTCATTTTTAATCAGCCATGTACCTCAGTTTTAGAGTGGCCTCATACACTCTTTACATTAAAGCATGAA
The DNA here is from genome assembly GCF_000298275.1 of Orycteropus afer afer. Taxonomy (NCBI): domain Eukaryota; kingdom Metazoa; phylum Chordata; class Mammalia; order Tubulidentata; family Orycteropodidae; genus Orycteropus; species Orycteropus afer. The sequence goes on from NW_006921612.1 coordinate 440,155, forward strand.
AAAATACTTTTAGCCAGTATTGAAAAATGCTATCAATAGGGAAAATTAAAAAAAGAAAAAGTATCCATACCCTGAACTCACTGATCCTAATGGAGTTTTCTCCCCAGAACCTAATTAAATTGGTGCTATCTGATGCATATAACAACAACAACATCTGATGCATGATGCAGCTATTTGAAATATTGGTTTGAAATATAAAATTATTAGGTACTTGCTTGAGTGAACTGTTCAATATTCATACACTGTAGTTGTCTCTTTAAGGCTATATGCAAAATCTTAATATTTTATATTCTCATAATATTTTCATATCTGTCAGTTTTAAGAAACCCAGTGTTTCTAGAAATGTTGGGTGGGGAGTGAAGTTCTTTTTATTTTTGTGAAAGAATTCTTGTTTAGTATTAAACACACAAATAAAAACTTTATTTAGAAAATAAGTTCAAGTTGAAATAAATGCCTTGGAATACACTAAATTTTCAAGTATTATCCCCTTAGCCCCAAATTCAGTGGTGTGCTAGAGCTAGCTTGGGTCTGTTTACAAGAGCCAGTTGTTAAGTTTCAGCAATTTTGCAAGTTGGTTTTTAAAAACAATCATTATTAATAATTAAACTGTATAAATTTACAATTAAGTTTATATTAAAAACAAAGGTAATAAATACTCAAAACTCATTATATACTAATTATTTGTCTGTGTTCTTGGGGTTATTTATATCTACTGGATGGCAGAAATATTATAAAATGGTGTGATATTCAGAATCTCTAACCAACCACATTAAGTAATGTCATGTTGGTAGAATGAAATCAGCCATGGAAAGTATTTTTACACCATGGAAAGTAGCAAATGCTATAATATGGGAGGAGTCCCTGAGTGGTGTAAATGCTTAATGTGCTGGGTAGTAACAGAGACATTGGAGGTTCCAGTCTACCCAGAGGCATCTCAGAAGAAATTTCTCATGATTTATTTGTGAAAAAAAACACAGCCACTGAAAACCTTATAGATACTGCCTCAGGAACCCAAGAAGGGGTCACTATGAGTCAAATCGACTCAACAGCAGTGAGCTTTTTGTTTGCTTGTTTGTTTCTCTTGGTCCATGTACAGGTTCCTCATGAGCACAATTAAGTGTTCTGGATTTCCCATTCTTCACAATGTTATCCATAATTTGTTATGATCCACACAGTTGAATGATTGTGCATAATCAGTAAAATACAGGTAACCATATTTCAAATATTTTCTGCTTCAAGCCAAGATCCATCCGACATCAGCAATGAAATCATCATTCCACATGCTTTTCTAACCCACCTTGAATTTCTGGCAGTTCCCTGTTCACATACTGTTGCAACTGTTTTGTTTGTTTGGTTTTTTTTTTAATTATTTTCAGTAAAATTCTACTTGTATGTGATATTAATGATATTGTTCAATAATTTTTTAATTCTGTTGGATCACCTTTCTTTGGAATGGGCACAAATATAGATCTCTTCCACTCAGTTGTCTTTCTACTTCCTTGGCATAAATGAGTGAGGGCTTTCAGCTTGTATTTGTTGAAATAATGCAATAGGTATTCCAACAATATCTGAAATCTTGTTTTTGCTAATTCTTTCACTGCAGCATGGACTTCCTTCAACACTGTTGGTTCTTGACCATATGCTACCTCCTGAAATGGTGGAACATTGACCAATTCTTTTTGGTACAGTGACTCTATGTATTCCTTCCCTTCTTTTGATGCTTCCTGCATTATTCAATATTTTGCCATAGAATCCTTCAATATTGCAATTTGCAGCTTGAATTTTTCTTCAATCCTTTCAGCTTCAGAAATTCCAACTGTGTTCTTCCCTTATGGTTTTCTAACTCCAGGTATGTACACATTTAATTATAACACTTAACTCTGTCTTCTCAAGCCACCCTATGAAACCTATTCAGCTCTTTTATTTCATCATTTCTTCCATTCACTTTAGCTACTCTCTGCTCAAAAGGAAATTTCAGAGTTCCTTCAGACATCCATTTTAGTCTTTTCTTTCTTTCCTTGATTTTTAATTTTTATTATGATTTGGGTGAAAGTTTGTGGGGAAAATTCATTTTCCACACAGAAGTTCACATACACTTTGTCTCATGACATTGGTTGGAATTTCCCACAATGCAACAGCTCCCCTCCCCCTTCCTCCCCATAGTTACCTCTTCCCTGTGTCTTTCCCTCTCATGTACTCCTGCCCCCCAAGCTCTCACCCTGTGCATGCACAGCCCTTCTATCCTCCCATGATTGATCTTTCCAAGGAGTGTAGCTACCTAATGTAAATGTTCGGCTCATATACCTGTCTTTTGTTTGGCTGAAAGCCACAGTAATGGTTCAATTCCAGACCTGAAGGGCAGCTAGGGATCATAGTCTCAGGAGTCTCACCAGGTTCCATCAGACCAGCAAATCTGCCCCCCCTTTTTTTAATGATTTTGACTTTTCTACTACATTCTTCTCCAACTTTATCCAGAATCTCCTGCATAGATCCCCATCTAGGTGGTTAATGGTGGTAGCTGGGCACCATTTATTTCCTCTGGTCTCATAGTCATAGATCGAGGATCACATGGTGTACCAGGCCCTTGGACTAATTGTTTCCATGTGTCTTTGGTTTTCTTCATTCTGCTTTGCTCTGGATGAGGAGAGACCCATCATTTCATCTAGATGGCCACTTGCAAGCTTTTAAGATTCCAGGCACTGTTTGCCAAAGTAGGATGTTGAACAAAATTTTTGTATAGTATGTTATGTCAATTGAATTTGATGTCCTCTGCAACCATGGTCCTGAACCCACAGGTCCAACTACTTGCTCCCTCTGGGTAAATGACTGTGGCCAAGAAGTGACTACAACTTTGGCCCTTGTCATGTCTACTATATACCTGGTCATTCTTTTAGAACATACAAATACACTTGTAGAAACACTGACTGCCAACACTATACATGATCATGGTCATACTCCCTCCTGCCTAGACATACCTGATTGTTCATTCTGTTTACCCATCTATCCACCCATAGATAAATGTTTGCCATCACTGACAACAGAGTATTGTACATGCAAAATGGTTCATCATTGTTGTCTATACCTCCCATGCACCTCTCTATGTCTTCTTCTTCCTCAATGTCACTGTGCTGATACTCACATTTAGTACATTGTCATGATCATGAGCATTTCTTTATGTGTTTGTTGAATTCCAGAATATCCTCTTTGGTGAAGTGTCTACTCACGTCTTCTGTCCTTTTTTAATTGGATTATTTGTCTTTTTGTTGTTGAGGTATTAGAGTTTTCCATAAATTTTAGACATAAGTCTCTTGTCAGCTCTGTCATTGCCAAATATTTTTTACTAATCTGTAGGTTCTCTTTTGGAGAAATCTTTGGAAGCACAGAAAAAATTAATTTTCAATTGCTCCATTCATCAAGTTTATCTACTGCTGTTTGTGCATTTTGAGTTATGCTTGATAGTCTATTTATGCCATATATTAGGGCCCCTAAATGCACCCATATTTTTTCCTTGAAGAATTTTATAGGGTTCACATTTAAGTCTTTGATCCATCTGGAGTTAGTTTTTATGTATGGTGTGAGGTACAGATCTTGTTTCATTTTCCTGCAAACAGACATCCAGTTTTGCCAGCACCATTTGTTAAAGAGACAATCTCTGCCCCATTTAATGGACTTCAGCCCTTTTTCAAAGATCAGATGACCATAGATCAATGGATCTATTTCTGGGTTCTCAATTCCATTCCATTGGTCTATGTATCTGTCATTGTACCAATACCAGGCAGTTTTGATAAGTGTAGCTATATAGTAGGTTTTGAGGTCTGGGACCATGAGACCTCATACATTGTTGTTCTTCAATACTGCTTTGCTAATCTGAGGTCTCATTCTTTTCCATATAAATTTAGTGATTGGTTTTTCCATATCCTTAAAGAATGTTGATGGGATCTGGATTAGGATTGCTTTGAATGGATAGAATTGACATTTTCACAATGTTCAATCTTCCTATCCACAAGCATGGTATGTTCTTCCATTTACATAGATCTCTTATGGTTTCTAGAAGTAGCCTTTTATAGTTTTGTTTGTACAGGTCACTGGTAAGATTTATTCCCAAATATTTTATTTTTTTTCTACCTGTTGTAAATGGTATTGATTTCCTTATTTCTTTTTCAGCAATTTTTTTGCTGGTGTAGAGGAATCCAATTGATTTTTGTATATTGATCTTGTATCCTGCCACTATGCTAAACCTCTCAATTAGTCCCAGTAGTTGTTTGTTTTTTGTTTTTTGTTTTTTTTTTGCTGAGTCTCTTGGGTTTTCTAGCATGGGATCACATCATCAGCAAATAGGGATAGTTTGACCTCTTCCTTACCAATTTGGATGCCTTTGATTTCCCTTTCTTGCCTCATGGCCCTGGCTAGGATTTCGAATACAATGTTGAGTAGAAGTGGTGATGGGGGGCATCCTTGTCTGGTTCCTGTTCACGAGAGGAATGGTTTCAGTCTCTCTCCACTGAGAACAATGTTGGCTGTGGGTTTTGCATAGACGTCCTTTATTATGTTGAAGAATTTCCCTTCTATTCCTATTTTGCTGAGAGTTTTTTCAGAAATGCATGTTGGATTTAATCAAATGCTTTTCTGCATCAATTGATATGATCATATGCTTTTTTTTTTTTTTCCTTTGTTTCATTTATGTGATGGATGGTGTTGATTGTTTTTCTAATGTTGAACCATTCTTGCATACCTGATAGGAGCCCCACTTGGTCATAATGAATTATTTTTTTGATATGCTGTTGGAGTCTATTGGCTAAGATTTTTTTGAAGAGTTTTGCTTTTATATTCATGTGGGATATTGGTCTGTAGCTTTCCTTTTGAGTGACGTCTCTGCCTGGTTTTGGTATCAAGGTTATGCTTGCTTCATAAAATGATTTTGGGAGAATTCCATCCTTTTCTATGTTCTGGAATAGTTTGAATAGGATTCTTGTCTGTTCTTGAACTTTTGGTAGAATTCTCTGGTGAAACCGTCTGGGCTAGGATTTTTGTTGTTGTTGTTGGTCACTTTTTGATGACCTGTTCAATTTCTTCTTTTGGATGAGTCTGTTCAACTTTTCCACCTCAATCTGTGTTAGTTTAGGTAAGTAGTATGTTTCTAGAAATCTGTCCATTTCTTTTAGATTTTCACATTTGTTGGAGTACAGTTCTTCACAGTATCCTGATATCTTTTTTACTTCAGTTGGTTTTGTTGCGATGTCACCCAATTTGTTTCTTATTCATATTATTTGTATTCTCTCCCTCCTTTCCTTTGTTAAATTTGCCAGTGGTGTGTCAATTTTATTAATCTTTTCAAAAAATCAACTTCTAGTCTTGTTGATTTTTTCTGATGTGTTTCTATTTTCTGTTTCATTGATTTCTGCTTGAATATTATTTCCTTTCTTCTGGTTTATGTAGGCTTTTCTTGCTGTTCTTCTCCTAATTGTTGGAGATGTCGATTTTGGCTCTTTCTTCTTTTTTGATGTTGCACTTATTGCTATAAATTGGCCTCTGATCACTGTTTTTGGTGTGTCCCAAAGATTTTGGTATGTTGTGTTTTCATTCTTGTTTGATTCAAGGAATTTTTTTAATTTCAGTTCTTATTTCTTCTATTACCCACTCATTCTTAAGGAGGGTGTTGTTCAGTTTCCATGTGTTTCCTCTTTTTCTGTTGATCTTCCTATTGTTTGTTTCTAATTTGATAGTGTTGTGATCTGAGAAGATGCTTTGCAGGATTTCTATGTTTTTAAATTGACTAAGGCTTGCTTTATGGCTTAATATTTATCCTGGAGAATGTTCCACGTGCACTGGAAAAGAATGTATACATTGTGCTGTTGTTGGGTGAATTGCTCTGTAGATGTCTATAAGGTCAAGTTGGTGGATTGGGTTGTTTAGCTCTTCTGCATCTTTGTTGAGTTTCTTTCCAGTTGTTCTATCTTTCATTGAAAGTGGTGTATTAAAGTCTCCTACTATGACTGTGGAGTCATCTATTTGTCTTTTCAATTCTTTTAAAGTCTGATTTAGGTATTTTGGGGCCCTTTCATTGAGTCCATAGATATGTACCATGGTTATATCTTCTTGTTCAATTGATCCTTTAATCATTATATAATGTCTTTCCTTTTCTCTTATGGTGATTTTTGTATTAAAGTCAATTTTATCAGTAATTAATATTTCCTGCCACTCTGGCTCTTTAGCTCATTACCATTTACTTGATATATCTTTTTCCAACCTTTTGTTTTTAGTCTATTTTTGTCTTTCTTTCTAAAGTGTGTCTCTTGTAGATAACATATTGATGGATTATGTTGCACATAGGTTACTTTTGATGGTATCCCACATGATTGTTATGCTTTCTTCATTCTGTTTTGATCTTTTTTTTCTTATGGATCCCTTTTGAAAGAAGTATTCAGATATTGTCTTCAATCTCACTAATTTTGTCTTCCATTGATTTTATTCTCATCCTCTCCCCTTTCAATGTGTTATCTATTTCTGAAAATTTAGTATTAATCTTCTGGATTTCTATCTGCAGATTTTGTATCATTTCTAATTTTTCATTTATTTTGTCATTTTGTTCTTATACTGTCTTCCCAAATTATTCTAGGTTTTTCCTGGTTTTCCTTAATTTTGTCAGTGTTTTCCTTGATCTGTTTCTCAGATCATTGAAGATACCTAAATATAATTCTTTTGAATTCCTTATCAGGGATTTCCAGTGCTGCTTCTTCCTCAGATATGTGTTCAAGGTCTGTATCTTGCTCCCTTGTTTCTACTGCTTTATCTTACTTCTTTGTATGGACTGTGGTGGTCAGTTGTCCCCAAGACATTGTGACTGTTTTATTTATATTTAATTGGTGATGGTACATTGGAGTGATTCACACAAAACTTTTGTTTTCTTTGTTTTTTGTGAATGTTTCTGAGTAAGCAGGGTACTGTGCTCCTCTATTGGGTAGTTGGCAACATTTATGCCCACACCACCTGTCTCTTGGTGGGTGTTATAGAGACTGAGAGTGGTTGCACATATCCCTGTTAACTGTTTGTTTGTGAAGAGCAGTTAAGGTTGACACAGGCTTTTATATATGGCCATGTATCATTGACCAGTTGGTGCAGAAGGAAGTCATGACCCTCACTCAGTGTGTAGAGCTACAGGAGGTGTGGATGTGGTTGGCTTGTATGTGCACGGTTGCTGTCTCCCCCTCAATTAGACAAAAACAACAATTGAAAACCACCAAAAAAGTAAAATTGAGAGGACAAAAAGAACATGCTACACAAACACACAGGAACAATCACCAAAAAAGAGGGGAAAAAAAAGAAGAAGAAGGAGAAGAAAGGCAATAAATGAGAGAAAATATTTAAATAAATACTTCAAAAAGTCAAAAGAAATATGAATTGAAAAAGGAAAAATAAATTTTAAAAAAATAAGTCACAATATCTGGAGAGAGAGGAATAAATGAAAAGAGGTAGATTAGAAGAATAATGTAGGAAAAAAAATGGGAAAAACACAAAGTGAAAAACAAGGAATTGGGAGAACCAGAAGAAAGGAAAAAATGGGGACCAGGAAAAAAGAAGAGTCAAAAATTAGAACCTGGGAAGAAAAAAAGAAAGAATAAAAAAAAGAACCAAAAAAAAAAAAAATGAAAGAAAGAAAAAAAAGAATAATTTTAAAAGAGACAAAAACAAACAAATTAAAAAAAAAAAAAAAAAATCTGAGCAGGGCACCAAGGTGCTGTCAGAGCACACAGACTGGAATGGAATTCCTGTCAGCCCAGAAGATGGGTAGGAGTGAGGGATGGCTGCACCTCCATTCACCAAGAAGATGTGAAGAGTAAGAGTAACAAGGGTAATATTGCACCTTTCCAGTCTTTAGTGTTCAGTATGATCACAACAAGTGGAGCCTGTTCTTAGGTCCCTGGAATCTGAGAGTACGTTGTGACTTTAAATATCCAAAATGGTCAAACCACTTGTAAACATTCAAAATGGCTACACTCTCTGGACAACCAAAATTCCACAGCTCTGTTTTTTTTTTTCCTTCTTCACTGTTTCCCCTTTTATTCTCCAGTCACTAGTGTAGTCTTCCATGCAGCCCCTGGCTAGCAGGGCTGATTTGTAAGTTAATTCTTAGGTCCTAATACCACTTGGGAGCTCTGGTGGCACATAGTGCTTAAGGCATCTGACTACTAAACAGAAGGCTGGCCACTCCTTGGAAGGAAGGTTGGTCAATCTACTTCTGTACCCACACTGTCTATGCCATCAGGATCATTGACAGTCTGCAGCTCCATATATCTTCTTCTTTGCTGTTTTCATGCAGGTTTTTCTACTAGTTGGAGTTTAATCCAGTTCTGTATGCTTCCTTTCAAAGCTCAGGGCTCCAGGATTATCTTCTGGATCTATGTTATATGGCTCTTCTTTTCTTTCTTGAAGAGGGTCTGTGTAGTTTGTCTGCCTATTCTGCCATCTTACCACTTTTTTCTGTCTTTTTAATGAGCTTTTGGTTTCTCCATGTATTATGTTCTTGATGTCATTCTACAACTCATCTGGCCTTTGGTTATTGATGTTCAATACATCGAATCTATTCTTCAGATGGTCTCTAAACTCAGATGAGATATAATCAAGGTCTTATTTTGGCTGTCATGGAATTGTCTTTATTTTCTTCAGCTTCAAGTTAAATTTGCATATGAGAAATTGATCATCTGTTCCACAGTCAGCCATTGGCTTTGTTCTGACTGATAAAATTGAGCTTCTCCTTCAACTCTTTATACTTATACAGTCAATTTGATTCCTGTGTGTTCCATCTGGCAAGGTCCACATGTATAGTTACCATTTATGTTGTTGAAAAAAGCTATTTACAATGAATAAGTCAAGACAACGTGTAGCATTGGGAAAGTCAACTGTGAAGGAAATGTTTCAAGTGCTGAGGAGCAAGGATATCTCATTGAGGACTAAGGTGTGCCTGACACAAGCCATGATATTTCCAATCGCCTGGTATGCATGTGAGAGCTGGACAATGAATAAGGAAGACCGAAGAAGAGTTGATGCTTTTGAGTTGTGGTGCTGGCGAAGAATGCTGAAAGTACCATGGACTGCTAAAAGAACTAACAGATCTGTCCTGGAGGAAGTGCAGCCAGAATGCTCCTTGGAAGCAAGAATGGCCAGACTTCGTCTCACCTATTTTGGTCATGTTGTAAGAAGGGACCATTCCCTGGAGAAGGATGTCATGCTTGGTAGGGTGGAGGGTCAATGAAAGAGGGGGAGGCCTTCAAAGAGATGGATTGATATGGTGGCTGTGATGATGGGCTCAAGTATAGCAGGGACTGTGGGGCTGGCACGGGATTGGGCAGTGTTTCGTTCTGCTGTGCATGGGGTCGCTATTAGTCAGAAACAACTCGATGGCACTTAACAACAACAACAAGAAATTGGTCATGCATAATTTTATCATAGATCTCTGATGTTATTTCTATCACCAAGGTCATATTTTCCAACTGTAGATGTTTCCTTTTTGTTTCCAAATTTCACATTCCCATCACCAGTAATTGTCAGTACATCTTGATTGCAGGTTTGGTCCATTTTAGACTGCAGAAGTTGGTAAAAAAATCTTCAATTTTTCATTTTTGGTCTGAGGAGTTGGTGTGGACATTTGAATAACAGTAGTGTTAACTGGTCTTTCCTGTAGGTTTATGGATATTATCCTATCACTGACAACATTGTACTTCAGAAGAGATCTTGAAATGCTTTCTTTTTTATGATGAAAAGAACTCCATTCCTCTTCAGTTTGTCATTACTGGCATAGTAAATTACATGATTGTCTAATTTAATCCATTTAAGCTCACTAATGCCTAATATTAATGCATAATGCATAATATAAATCATTCTATTTAATTTTTCACAACTTCTGATTTTCCCAGATTCCTTCTTTATACATTCCATGTTCTGATTATTAATGGACATTTTCAGCTGCTTCTTCTCATTTTGAGTCATGCCACATGGGCAAATCAAGGTCCCAAAAGCTTTACTCCATCCTTGTCATTAAAGTCACCTCTAATTTGAGTAGGAAGCTCTTCTTCAGTCATATTTTGAGTGCCTTTCAAGTTAAGGGCTCATCTTCTAGCACTATATAAGACAGTGTTTTTCTGCTATTCATAAGCCAATTTTTCAGAAAAGGACCTCCTCTTCCTAGTTGGTCTTAGTCTGAAAACTCTGCTGAAACCTGTTCACCAAGGCAGATTTTGCCGGTATTTGAAATCTCAGTGGCAAAGATTCCAGAATCACAGCAACCTGCAAGCCAACACAGTATGACACAATGATAGATATATGGTGGTGAAAGAGTAGAAAAGTAAAAGTCTAAGACAGTGAATTGGTCTTCAAATCAGTTAGCAGAGAAGATAGGGAAGACCACAAGTTAGGAACAAGCTGTATCTAAACATTCATGGATGATATCAGGCAAAGGTTCTCATTGCTCTGGACCTTCCAATCCATTAAAGAATATTGAACAATTCAGAACATTAATAATAGAAGCATTAATCACAATAATATTTAAAAATAACATTAAAATATTACTTATGTTGTAGCAAGCACTATTCCAGGTGATACACGTTTTGAATCTCTAATATTTACAGAAAATAAAGAAAGTCAAAGTCATTAATAAGACAGGAAAGGAAGAAAACACCAAAATGGATGTCAAGAGACTCTGACACTTGCTCTAGAACAGAGAGTAGCTAAAGCGAATGGATGAAATGATGAAATGAAAGTGCTGAACAGAAAATGTCAAAGGGTAGCTTGAGAAGATTAAGTAAATTATTATAATGAAACCAAGAAAATGGAAAGACAGCTACCTGGAAAACCGACTGGAAGAGACCCACCCATATTTGTGCCCATTCCAAACAAAGGTGATTCAATAGAAGCTGTAAATTATAGAATTTTATTTAATATCACACTCAAGTAAAATTTTGCTGAAAATAATTTGCAAACAGTTGCAGCAGTACATGGAAAGGGGACTTCCAGAAATTCAAGTTGGATTCAGAAGAGGACAGGGAATGAGAGATATCATTGCAGATGTTAGATGGATCTTAGCTGAAAGTAAAGAATACCAAAAAAGAAAAAAAAAAAAAAAGTTTACTTATGTTTTATTGACTATTCAAAGGCATTCAAGTGTGTGGATCATAACAAGTTATGGATGACATTGTGAAAAAATGGCAATTCCACAACTTTTAAGGATGTCATTCCAACAGAATAAGGGGATACTATATGTTTTAAAATCAGGATGGGTGTGCATGAAGGTTATATCCTTTCAGCATACTTATTCAATCTTTATGCTGAGCCAATAATCTCAGAAGCTGGACTACACGAAGAATAGCATGCCATCAGAGTTAGAGGAAGACTCCTTAACAGCCTGTGATATGCAGATGACAAATCCTTCCTTGCTGAAAGTGAAGATGATTTGAAGCAGTTACTGATACAGATGAAAGACTACAACCTTCAGTATGGATTACACCTCAACATAAAGAAAGCAAAAATCCTCACAACTGCACCAATAAGCAACATCATGATAAATAGAGAAAAAATTGAGGTTGTCAGGCATTTTAACTTACTTGGATCCACAATCAACACTGTAGTCAAGAAATCAAATGTCATATTGCACTGGGCAAGTCTGCTGCAAAAGGTCTCTTTAAAGTTACAAAGAGCAAAGACATCACTTAGATGATGAAAAGGGGCACCTAACCTAAGCCATGGTATATTCAATCACCTAATGTTTATGTGAAAGCTGGAGAATATATAAGGAAGAACAAAAAAGAATTGGTGTCTTTGAATTATGGTGTTGGTGAAGAATATTGTAAATACCATGGACTGCCATAAGAACAAACAAATCTGTCCTGGAAGACGTGAAGCAGAATTGCTCCTTGGAAGCAAGAAGAGCCAGACTTCATCTCAGCTACTTTGGTCCTGTTGTCAGAAAGGACCAGTCCCTGGAGAAGAATATCAAACTCAGTAAAGTAGAAGGTCAGTGAAAAAGGGAAGACCTTCAAGAAGATGGATTGATACCATGGCTGCCACAATGGGCTCAAGCATAGCAAAGATTGTGAGGATGGAGTAAGACCAGGCCATGTTTCATTCTGTTGTACATTGGGTCACTATGAGTTGGAGCTGATTCAATGGTACCAAACTAGAAAAACAGAAATATTTATGACAAATTCATAAGCTATTTCTTATTTCTACTTTGCATAGTTGGAGGAACTGACAGAGAAGGAAATTGAAAGCTAGTATAGCTTATACAGCTCACTTGATGAAAAACTAGAAATCACAACCAAGTTTGCCTGGATCCAAAGTCTTTGTTCTGTATGCTAAGCAACTGTTAACTATGTCTGCCCCTAAATCTCTCTCTATATATATATCACAAGATAGGTGTCATGAGTTGAACTGTGTTCCCAAACAAATACCTCAACTTAGCTCAGCCTTGATTCTCAGTGGTTTGACAGTTATACAGTGATATTATTTGGCAGTTATATAATAGGTAATCATCCCCCATGATGTGATCTGATGTGATCAGCCAATCCAATTTAAGGAGAGTAGTGGAGGATGCTGATGTCAGAGCCCTGATCCAGTGAAAGTGGAATTTCCCTGGGGTGTGGCTTATATTACCTTTTATCTTACAAGACATAAAAGGAGAGATAAAAATGCAGAGAAAGGACAACCTGATTACCTCTAAGAAAGAACGACTGGGAGCAGAATGCATCATTTGGACCAAGGCTCCATGTTCTGAGAACCTTCTAACCCAAGGGGAAGATCAATGCCAAGACACATGGACATCTCCAAGAAATGCCAAGACCACAGATGTTGAAAGGAGACAAAGATAGTCTCCTAGAGCTGACAGAGACAGAAATCCTTCACCTAAAGTGGCACCCTGAATTTAGACTTCTAGTATTCTAAACTGTGATAAAATAAATTTTTGTTTGTTAAAGCTATCTCTTCATGGTATTTTTGTTATAGCAGCACTAGATAACTAAGACAATGAGGCTGTTGCTGTTGTTAGTTGCTGTCAAGTAGGTTTTGATTCATAGTGACATCATACTCATAGTACAAGACAAAATACTTCCTGGTCTGTGCTGCCTATTGTTGCAGCCACTGTGTCAGTCTATCTTGTGAAGAAATTTCCTCTTTTTCCACTGATCCTCTATTTCACCAAGCATGATGTCCTTCTTCAGGGATTGGTTCCTCCTGATAACATGTCTAAAATATGTGACATGAAGTCTTACCATCTTTGCTTCTAAGGAGAATTCTGACTATGTTTCTAAGGAGAATTCTATCTGTACTTCTAAGACAGATTTTTTTTTTTTCATTGTTCTGGTAGTCCATCATATAGGAATAAAGGAAAGGAGAAAAAAAAGAGAGAGAAAAACAAGAAAAGAACATAGATGTTCAATTTTTTTCAAGTGAAAGATAAAATTTAGTCTTTAATGTGGAGCTTAGAAAATGTTCTCCAGCAAGTTGACGCTCCATCTGCTGTGCATCAAAGTTGGGTTCATTTAATCCTGTCCTTCCCTTCTACTACATCTTCCCCCTATACTAGCAATTCCAAAAAGAGTATTGTCCAAATTGTTTCTTGCTTGGTAAGAAAAGGGATGTGAGGCAGTGGGTGATGAAGAGTCTTCCAAAAAAATTAAGGGGATCTATGTAGGAGATCCTGGATAGAGAGGGAGAACAATGTGGAAAAAAACTCAAAATAATTTGGAGAAAAAAAAAAAAAAAACTGGGGACAAGGTTTGCTGGTCCGATAGAGCCTGGTGGAACCACTGAGACTATGGCCCCTAGCTGCCCTTCAGGTCTGGAATTGAACCCACGCTTGTGGTTTCCAGCCAAACAAAAGACAGGCATATGAGTTGAACATTTACCTCAAGTAGATACACTTCTTGGAGAGAACAATCATGGGAGAAAGAAGGGCTGCTTATGCACAGGGAGACAGCTCAGGGGGCAGGAGTTATGGAGGGATGGACACTGGGAAGAGGTAACTATGGGGAGGAAGTGGGAGAGGAGCTGTTGCATTGTGGTAAGCTGTGGTGAATGACATGAGACAAAGTATATGTGAACTGTTGTATGGAAAGTGAATCTGCTCTGTAAATCTTCACCCAAATCACAATTAAAAAAACAAAAAAAGAGTCTTCCAAAAAATTAATGACATTCACAAAAATGCTCAAGGTATCACAGGAAAAATCACAGAAGACTGCTACGTCTACAAGCAAATTGTTACTATCCAAGGTTTCTGAGACCTACCTGCAGTTGAGAGCACATCCACCACGTGCTTATTTTCAGCATTTGTGTTTTTATTTGAACACAGCTATGAACTCAAAAGCCTGATCCATTTCAGTTAAATTTTATCAAGGATGTCACAATATGGTGGTTGTCTTCCCTTCACCTCAGACACAGTTCCAGTGTTCCTGAATTAAAGGAAACTTCTCTTCAGGCAGATGAATAGAAGGGCAGTATTATGTTTTGGCTTAATATGTCAGTGCTACAGTTATAGTTTCCACCTGAAAAGACTTACTTACCTTTTAAAGTATCAAAGCCTATTAAAAACAAGTGTATTTTTGCACTCTCCATCTTCAAGGACAAACATTCAACTCAAGAGGAGAAATAAAATACATAATAATCGATGAAGCCACAGTGAAACTGGCATGTTAAGTAAGAACATTTCTCACATATCACCACTGGATTTTTTATTTTTCTTTCTTTGTGTTTTTATACAGATTACAAAGAAAATTCAGAGGTATTAAGTCATTTTCCTAAGCTTCCACGGTAAATAAGTTGTAGAGCCACATTTTCTCAGCATTCATTAACTAGTGAGGTATTTGCAAGATATGGATGTTCATACTTTCTTAATACACAAACAATGCAGTTTTATCATACTGTCTTGAGTTTATCTCTATAACAGAAAGATAGAGTATAAATACATGAGCATTCCCTTGTTTCTCCAGGAGTATACTATAAGATTTTTCTGCTCTAAAGGGAGATAGGAGTGAAGAGACAAAGAAAGCTAGTCTTGAGTTAAGGAATCCTGGTGGTGCTATGTTGGGAACTAGGCTATTAACTGAAAAGTTTGCAATTTAAACTCAGCCCGCGCTCTGCAGGAGAAAGACATGACAATCTGTTCCTGCAAAGATTACAACCTAGGAAAGTGTATGAGGTAATTCTATTCTGTAATGTTGGACCAGAATCAACTCAACAGCACCTAACAACAATCTTAAGTTTCCTAATGGTTTGGGTTGTGCCTCTGAGCTTGGTTACCACTGGATAACTCACCCCTGATGGACAGCTGGTGGAATGCATGGATGGATTCTTCTTTTATGTTGATATTATCTTGATGTAGACCCACTCCTGAACTTCCTTGTTTGTGCTGGGCCACAGTATTCTGGCTGATATACTGATTGCCTGAATGTTCTCACTGATGCTTCCCATAGACCTCTGCTTGCACCCTTCTAACACACACACACACACACACACACACACACACTTGCTCCCCCAACCCTCAAAAATTTGGAATGGATTCTGGTAAGATAGCAGAATAGGCAGACAAACTACACACATCCTCTTCAACAAAGAAAAGAGGAACCAATTAACACTGATACAGATGATAATCCTGGAGCACTGACCTTTGAAAGGAAAGATACAGAAGTGGACTAAATTCCAACTAGTAGAAGAACTGCATGAAAACACTAAACAGGAGGCATACAGAGCTGCAGACTGTCTGTGATCCTGACAGCACGGACAGCTTGGATATTACCAAGTGGTGTTAGGACCTGTGAATTATCCTAAAAATTGGCCCTGCTAGCCAGGGACTGCAGAGAGGACTGCACTGGTAGCTGGTGAATAAAAGGGGAAGCAATGAAGAGGGAGATGGACTTTTTGCTGTCCAGAGGGCCCAGCCATTTTGAATATTTACAAGTGGTTTGACCATTTGGGATATTTAAAATGACAGTGTTCTCTTAGATTCCAGGGACATAAGAATAGGCTCCATTTGCTGGGGACTGCAAGGAATACTGGACACTGAGTACTGGAAAGTTTCTATATTCCCCTTGTTACTCTCATAACCCACACTCTCAAAATGGAGGTATGGCCATGCCTCACTCCCACCCAACTTCTGGGCTAGCAAGATTTCCATCTCTGTCTGTGTGTTCTTATGGAGCTGGGTGCCCTGCTCTGCCCCACACAGATTATTTATTTTTTTATTTTTAGTTAGCTTGTTATTATCGGTTTTAAAATTATTATTTTTTTTTTTCCTTTTTAATATTATTCTTTCTCCTTCTCTTCCCAGATTCTAGTTTTTGGCTTTGTCTCTCTTCTTTTTTCCTGGTTCCCATTTTTTTCCTTCTTGAGGTTCTCCTCATTCCTTGTCTTTTTTAATTTTTGTATTTTTCCCATTTTTTTTCTTCATTATTCTCTTGCTCTGACTCTTTTCCTTTATGGCCCTCTCCCCATACATTGCAGCCCCTATCCCCTTTTCAATTCATATTTCTTTTGGCTTTTTCAAGTATTTCTTTAAATATTTTCTCTCATTTATTGCCTTTCCTCTTTTTTTCTCTCTTTTCTCTTTTTGATGATTGTTTCTGTATGTTTATGCAGTGTGTCTTTTTTGTCCTCTTGTATTTACTTTTTTGATGTTTTTTTTTTATTGTTATTTTTGTCTGACAGAGCAGGAGACAGCAACTGAGCCCATATGTCCCAACCATACCCACACCTCCTGCAGCTCAACTTACTGAGTGAGAGTAACCACTTCCTTCTGAATCAACTGGCCAACAATACATGACCACCAATAAAAGTCTAACTCACCCTTAACTGAGTTAAGCAGCATTGGAACCCCTGATAAGGAATGCAAAAGAATTATATTTAGGTACCTTAAATGGATTGAGAGACAGCTCAAGGAAAACACTAACAAACTTAATAAAAACACAGACAAAACCTAGAACAATTTGGGAAGACAATACAAGAATAAAATGGCAAAATAAATGAAAAATAAGAAATTATATAAAATCTACAGATAGAAATCCAAAGATTAATACTAAATTTTCAGAAATAGATAGCACATTTAAAGGGCAAAGGATTAGAATAAAATCAATGGAGGACATAATTAAATAGACTGAAGATAAATACTTCTTTGAAAAGGGATCAGTCAGAAAAAAGATCAAAACAAAATAAAGAAAGCCTAAGAATCATGTGGGATACAATCAAAAGTAACAATCTATGTGTAATCAGAATTCCAGAATAGGAAGAGAAAAATAAAACCACAGAGAAAATTGTCTAAGATTTGTTAGAAGAGAACTTCCCTGACATTATCAAAGATGAGAATATACCCATTCAGGAAGTCCAATGAACCCCAAACAGGATAGAAGCCAAAAGAAAATCATCAAGAAATATCATCATCAAACTCACCAAAACCAAAGACAGAGAAAGAATCCTGAAAGGAGCATGGGAAAAATAAAAAGTTATCCACGACGGACAACCAATAAGAATGAGCTCTGATTTCTCAGCAAAAACAATGCAAGCAAGAAGGCAATACGATGGTATATATAAAAACTTGAAAGAGAAAAATTTCCAACCAAGAATTATATACCTAGCAAAATTGCCCCTCAAATATAATGGTGAAATTAGAAGATTCCAGAGAAACAGAAATTAAGGGAATTTATTAAAATCAGATCAATCTTACAAGAAACATTGAAGGGAGTCCTTTGCACAGACAACCAATAATAGCAAACAACAACTGACCATTAATACACATGATGACATAATCCAGACACCAACACAGTTATGGAAGTATCCAAAGTAAAATAAGCTTACAAGATTGTAAACAGGGAACAAGAGACATCAATTGGCAATGAAGACAACTACAAACCAAACAATGAGGACAACTACAAACCAAAAAGGGAAAAAATAGTGTAGTTACAGGACTTCTAAATGGTGAGGAAGTCAAGACAGTTGCAAGATAAGAGTGGGCTGTTCTAAACTCAGGGAGAAAATTATGCATCATAGGATAACTTCAAAGAAAAATGATAAACTTTCACATCACAATAAAAAAGAGCTCAAGAACAAGTATTTAGCAAATACTAAAACAACAGCAACAAAGGAAATGATAATGTGATTCATAAACAAAATGAGCTCAGCACAGAAAATGATCTGAAACAAAGAAACCAGGAACACCACACACACACACAAATAACAAAATGACAGCAACTAATTCATACTTGTCAATGATTTCACCGAATGTCAATGGATTAAATCCAGGACTCAAGAGACGGAGAGTTGCAGACTGGAAAAGAAAACATAACCCATCAATATGCTGTCTACTAGTGACACAGCTTAGAGAGAATGACAAAACAGACTAAAATTCCAAGTTGGAAAAAAATGTATCAAGCAAATGGCAACAAAGAAAGATCAGGAATGGCAATATTAGTTTCTGATAAAATTGACTTTAAGACAAAAACCACCATAAGAGACAAGGAAGGACATTATATAATGATTAAAGGATTAATTGAACAAGAAGATATAACCATAATAAATATCTCTGGACCCAATGAAAGAACCCCAAAATACATAAATCAGACTTTAACAGAATTAAAATGACAAATAGATGACTCCACAGTCATGATAGGAGACTATGAGGAGGAATCATAGTAATATACCACTTTCAGTGAAAGATAGAACTGGAAAGAAACTCAACAAAGATAAAGAGCTAAACAATACAATCCATCAACTTGACCTTATAGACATCTATAGGGCACTTCACCAACAATAGCACAATATACTTTGCCACTGCACATGGAACATTCTCTAGGATAGATCATATGTGAGCCCAGAAAGCAAGCCTTAATAAATTCTAAAATATTGAAATCCTGCAAAACATCTTCTCAGATCACAATGCTATAAAACTGGAAATCAACAATAAGAAGATCAATGGAAAAAGCAAACACATGGAAACTGAACAACACCCTCCTTAAGAACGAGTGGGTAATAGAAGAAATAAGAACTGAAACTGAAAAATTCCTTGAATCAAACAAGAATGAAAACACAACATACCAAAATCTTTGGGACACAACAAAAGCAGTGATCAGAGGCCAAATTATAGCACTAAATGCACACATCAAAAAGAAGAAAGAGCCAAACACTAGGCTATACAGATAAATGCATAAACACCTGAGATGATCAGACAGGGGTCAGTGAATAGAAGTATACTGTAGACCAAGGATAGATTCAGCTGAGGCTAATCTTATACAGATACCAGTGATACAAAATACCTGCAGTCCTTACAGAAACAATAGAAGACAGACCCAGCGTAATCCCTCACAGACATCCCAACACTATGGGAGAGAGATCCAATAGATCTACTACCTCAGGACCATAGTACTGGGGTACAGCAGACTCAACTGGCACAACAATATACATAAAAGTGTTGCTCCACATCCTACATTGGTGAGTAGTGACTGGGGTCTTAAAAGCTTTCAAGCAGCCATCTAAGATGCAGCTAATGGTCTCCTAGCATCGGAAGTGAAGAACACACACACACACACACACACACACACAAAGGGCATTTAGAAGCAATCAGCCCTAGGACACGATGTCCTGCGAGACCAGAAGAACTGGATGATACCCAGCTACTAATGCCAACCACTCAGGAAAGGATCAAATCTGGAGATCCTGGATAGAGTGGGAGGGAAAATGTGGAACAAAATCCAAAAACGCAATAATTACCAGAATTACTGGTCAGATGATATCTGGTGAGACTACCAGTACTATGGCCCTGAAGTACATTTGGCGCCTGGAATAAAACTCACCCCCAGGGGTGGGCTCTCAGTCTAATATTTAACAAGATGTACATGTAGACCACTCACCCCAGGATGCCACACCCACACACTCAATGGTCATACATCCCTTAGAGCAATAGACCATGGGACACCAGAGGACCAACATCCAAACTGAGGAAATGCAGGACAAATGGGAGTGCATGATTGTGAGGGGCACGGGGGGAGGGTTGCAGGATAGGGAGGGGAGGAGATTGGGTTAGGGTTGGACATGGTGAATGGGCAATAAAACCAAATACACATGTGAAATTGAATGTAAAACAAGCTCTTAAAATAAAAATAATAATTAAAAAAATCAGTATTTTAAACCAACATCTCCAACAATTAGAAGAATTGCAATAAAAGCCTACAGTCACCAGAAGAAAGGAAATGATAAAGATTCAAGCAGAAATCAATGAAACAAAAAATAAAAAGGGAATAGAAAAAATCAATGAGACTAGAAGTTGGTTTTTTGAAAAGATTCATAAAATTGACAAACCACCGGCAAATTTAAAAAAGGAAAATATCTAGAGAATACAAGTAACATGAATAAGAAACAAATTGGGTGATCACAACAAAACCAACTGAAATTTTTTAAAAAATACTATAAATAAAAATATAAATATATAAAATAAAAATATAAATATAAAAATCCTAAAAATAATATCAGGATACTATGAAGAACTGTAATCCAACAAATGTGAAAATCTAGAAGAAATGGACATATTTCTAGAAACATACTACTTACCTAAACTAACAAAGACTGAAGTGGAAAATTTGAACAGACCCATAACAAATAAAGAAATTGAACAGGTCATAAAAAAATTACCAACAAAAAATGTTCAGGCCATATATTTTACCCAGAAGATTCTACCAAACTTTCAGAGGAGAACTGACACCAATCCTGCTCAAACTATTCCAGAACATACAAAAGGATGGAATCCTCTTAAATTCATTTTATGAAGCAAAAAGAACCTTGATAACAAAACCAGCCAAAGACATCACTAAAAAGGAAAACTTCACACCAATATCCCTCATGAATATAGATCCAAAAATTTTCAACAAAATTCTAGCCAATAGACTCCAACAACATATCAAAAAAATAATACTTAATGACCAAGTAACGTTCATATCAGGTATGCAAGGATGGTTCAACATTAAAAAAACAATCAAAGTCATCCATCACATAAATAAAACAAAGGAACAGAACAACATGATCATATCAACTGAAGCAAAAAAGGCATTTGTTAAAATCCAAAACCCATTTCTGATTTAAAAAAAAAAAAAAAAAAAACCTCAGCAAAATAGAAATAGAAAGGACATTCCTCAACATAATAAAGGGAATATATGCAAAACCAACTGCCAACATTTTATTCAATAGACAGAGACTGAAACCATTTCCCTTGTAATCTGGAACCAGACAAGAATGCCATTTCTACTCAACATTGTACTGGAAGTCCTAGCCAGGGCAATAAGACAAGAAAGGGAAATCAAAGGCATCCAAATTGGTGAGGAAGTAAAACTATCCCTATTTGCTGATGATATGATCCTATACCTAGAAAACCCAAGAGATTCAGTTAAAAAAAAATCTACTGGAACTAATTTACAGATTTTGCATAGTGGCAAGATAGAAGATCACCAGACAAAAATCAGTTGGATTTCTTTACACCAGCAAAAAAATTGCTGAAAAAGAAATAAGGAAATCAATACTGTTTACAATAGCTACCAAAAAAATAAAATACTTGGGAATAAATCTTACCAGAGGACACAAACTACCTGCACAAAGAAAACTACAAAAGACTACTTCAAGAAACCATAAGAGATGTACATAAATGGAAGAACATACCATGCTCGTGGATAGGAAGACTGACCATTGTGAAAATGTCAATTCTACACATTCAGTGCAATCCCAATCCAGATCCCATCAACATTCTTTAAGGGTATGGAAAAAAAAAAAAAAATCACTAACTTTATATGGAAAGGAAAGAGACCTCAGATAAGCAAAGGATTATTGAAGAAGAACAAAGTAAGAGGTCTCACAGTCCCAGATCTTTAAACCTACTACACAGCCACAGTAGTCAAAACTGCCTGGTATTGGTACAATGACAGACACATGGATCAAAGGAATAGAATTGAGAACTAAGAAATAGATCCATCAGCCTATGGTCAGCTGATCTTTGACAAAGGGCTGAAATCCATTAAATGGTGAAGAGGTTGTCTGTTTAACAAATGGTGCTGGCAAAACTTGACATTCGTTTGCATAAAAATGAAACACGATCTGTACCTCACACTTGATAACAAGAAATACTGAGAAATAAAATTACAGGATTGCTATGGAGGTGAACAGAGGTCAAAAGAAATAATGAAATAAAAAATCATATATTAGAAAGGCATGAAATACTTTGACTTCAGGAAACTCAGGGACAAAAAAAATTATAAATCTCACCATCTGATTGATTTTCCTAGAAAAATAATTTGACACGTGCAGTGGTTAAAGTGCTCAGCTGTTACCCAAAAACCTAGTGGTTCAACCTACCATCTGCTCTGAGGGAGAAAGATGTAGCAGTCAGCTTAATAAAGATTACAGCCATGGAATCCCTGTGAGCAGTTCTACTCTGTCTTATAGTCCTACTATGAGTCAGAATTGCTGGCAATTTTTTTTTTTTTTTTAACTCCTGAATCAATAAGAGAACCATAAAGACAAGGATGTAACTCATATGAGGGTACTCTAAGTTTTGAAGTAAGCTGGACAACCACCCAAATTGGTCTACATTATGAACACACTTGTTTGTCCAGTATTGGAGAAGTCCTTCAAGGGGTCACTCAGTCTCCTCATATCTCTGAAGTACAGGCATAAGTGAGATGCCTTGATTCGCAGGAAGCTGCAGAGAAAGAACTGTCCTTCTCTGCATGCTTCCCAAACTAATCCTCTGGCAAGAATCTGAGAACAATTTGGGTCCTTAATTTTTTCTGCTACCATGGAGAATGAGGAAACTTATGAAAACAATGGTCAGGAGGAGTCAGACACAAAATCATACCTTTGAACAGATTCAGAAAGAATCCAAAAGGTCATCTAGGGTGGTAACGCCATAAGAATTTAAATTATCTTTAGAAATAGCCCTGTTAAGAGTGAATAAGCTTTCTTTTGCACATCTGCAATGATGACAATGTCTTACTTTTCAAAAATATCCCATGGAAATACCAGTCATACAATAATATTGGGAAGTGGCCATTTTAATTAGACTAACTCTAGCCTTCACTTAACATTCATTCATTGATCCTAATTCTCTCATTCTTTGTTCATATTGGGTATATAATTTTATTTTGTCCAGAAAAATGTCTTGCCTTGATGATATTTATAAAGCATTGGGTGTTTGTGGCTAGTATCATCAGTGTGCAGTCTATTAAGTACCCATGGTTCTCCTATTTTTTTTTTTCTCACTACAATGGGTAATGTTCTTAGATAAAATAATTACTTATCATTCAGTTACAAGTGATTTGGAAGCATAAGCAAGGAGCTTTGGTGGCGTAGTGCCTAAGGCATTTGACCACTAACCAGAAGGCTGGTGGCTCAAACCAACCGACCACTCCTCAGAAAGAAGGTTGGATAATCTATTATTTCACTATATTGACTTTAAGTTATCCAAATATTATAAATTAAACAATTCAAAGGAGATTTTCAAAATGATATTTGAGATAGATTTAAAGGAGGATTAAAGCCTCAAATTGTTACAAGCTAAGATCCCAAACTCACACTACTAGTTTTTTTATTTTTATTTTTTTAAACCAGTTGTCATCAAGATTTAACACTTTGAACACCAATGAATGAAGGCCAGATGAGTTGTGGGATGACACAAAGGATATCATACATAAAGAAAGTAAAAAGTCATTAAAAAGACAGGAAGAAAGGAATGACCAAAAGGGATGTCAGAAGAGATTCTGAAACTTGCTCTTGAATGGAGAGTAGCTAAAGCAAATGGAAGACATGATGAAGGAAAAGACATGAACAGATTTCAAAGCCTGGATTGAAAAGACAAAATAAAGTATTATAATGAGATGTACAAAGACCTGTGGTTAGAAAAACCAAAAGGGAAGAACATGCTTGGTATTTCTCAAGCTGAAAGGAAAAAAATTCAATCCTCGAGTTGCAGTGTTGAAAGTTTCTATGGGCAGAATATTGAATAATTCAAGAAGCAGCAAAGGAAGATGGAAGGAATATACAGAATCACTGTACCAAAAATAATTGGTCAATGTTCAACCATTTCAGCAGGTACAATATGATCAAGGGCTGATGATATTGAAGGAACAAGTCCAAGTTGCACTGAAGGCAATTGGTGAAAAACAAGGCTCCAGGAATCAATAGAATACCCATTAAGATGTTTGAACAAATGGATGCAACACTGGAAGTGTTCACTCATCTATGTCAAGAAATTTGGAAGGCAGTTATCTGCCTGGACTGGAAAAGATCCATACTTGTGCACATCCCAAAGAAAGGTGATCCAACAGAATGCAGAAATTACTGAACAAAATCATTAATATCATGGGCAAGTTAAATTTTGCTGAAAATAACCCCAAAACTGTTGCAGCAGTACATAGACAAGGCACTGCCAAAATTCAAGCTATATTTAGAAGAGGATGTGGAATGAAGGATCTCATTGCTGATGTCAGATGGACCTTGACTAAAAACAGAGAATATACCAGAAAAATGTTTACCTGTGTTTTGTTGACTATGCACAGGCATTCAGCTATGTGGCTCATAACAAATTATGAATGACATTGCAAAGAAAGTGGATTCCATAACACTTGATTGTGTTTATAAGAAAACTGTACATGGGCCGAGAGGCAATATTTTGAAAAGAACAAGGGGATAGTGCATGGTTTAAAATCAGGAAATGTGTGAGTCAGGAGCAAATAATCTAGGAAGCTGGTCTAAATGAAGAAGAACTTGGCTTTAAGATTGGAGAAAGACTCATTAACAATCTGTGGTATGCAGATGACAGGACCTTGTTTGATTAAAGTGAAGAGGATTTAAAGCACTAACTGATGAAGATCAAAGACTCCAGCTTTCGGTATAGATTACATTTCAACATAAAAGAAACTAAAATCCTCAGAATTGGAACAATAAGGAAAATCATGATAAGTGGAGAAAAGATTAAAATTGTCAAAAATTTCATTTTACTTGGATCCGCAATCGATGCTCATGCAAGCAGCAGTTAAGTAATCCAACAATATGTTGAATTGGGAAAGTCTTCTGCAAAAGACCTCTTTAAAATGTTAAAGAACAAAAATATGTTTGAAGACTAAGGTGTGCCTGACACAAGCCATGGAATTCTTAATAGCTTCATATGCATGTGAATGCTGGATAATGAATAAGGAATACCAAAAAAGAATTGATGCATTTGAATTTTGGTGAAGAATATTGAATATATCATGAACTGCAAGAACAAACAAATCTGTTTTGGAAAAATCACAGCCAGAACGCTCCTTAGAAGTAATAAAGGACAGATGTCTTTTCTTGTACTTTGGTCATTTTGATAGGAGGGACCAGTCCTTGGAGAAGGATATCATACTTGGTAGAGAGTCAATAAAAAAGAGTAAGACCTTCAACGAGATAGATTGACACACTGGATGCAAAATTGGGCTCAAGTATAATAAAGATTGTGAGGATGGCACATGCTTAAATAATTTCTTTTAGAAAGATCAGCATAAGGTTGTTGTTGTTGTTGTTAAGTGCCGTCGAGTCCTTTCCGACTCATAGCGACCCCATGCACAGCAGAACGAAACACCGCCCGATCCTGCGCCAGCCCCACAAGCACTGCTATACCTGAGCCCATCATTGCAGCAACCATATCAATCCATCTCCTTGAAGGCCTCCCCCTCTTTTGTCGACCCTCTACCCTACCAAGCATGACATCCTTCTCCAG
>NW_006921612.1:468965-475410 GCF_000298275.1 Orycteropus afer afer
TCTGGCTTCCTGTCTTTTAATCCCCTTTCTCCTGCTCTTCTGGCCTGCTTCTTTGGGCGTCCCTGAGTTTCCCCTCCTCACCTAATCCCTTCGGCTGATTGCTCTTCTCTTTGGCTTCCTGGGTTTTACCCCTTTCTCCTGCTCTTCCGGCCTGCTACTCTGTGCTATGCCCATGCTTACCTTGTTCCCGATCTGCACTGAACACTTCCCTTATTATCCTCCCGAGAGCGACCGGGTCTCCGGGAGCAAGGTAAGCACAAGGTTAGGCCCTATGAAGAGAAGGTTTAAGATGCCCCAGATGTCCAACATTTCCAAATTGCCATGCCACTCCATCATCTCTAACATCGACTCCTCCTTCTCCCCTCAATAATTTCCCTCCTGTCTTAGGGTTCTGTATTTCATGAAAAAGTCTCACAAAACTCACAAACTCCCAAGTAAATGGCTTATGTGTTGGTGGTGGAGACTGGAAGGTTGGTAGGCTGGCAAGTTCCAGGTCTGTGGATAGGCCTGGAGGATTCTCCCAACTCACATGCTTTCAGGGATTGGTGAACTGAAATTGGTGGGTCAGATGACAGCTGCTGTCTCAAATCCAGGGGTGAGATGATGACAAATCAAATGCAGAAGCAGAACAAGAGACAGAACTGCAAGAACATTCACATATATACCCTCAAGGAAGCTAAAGGTAACTTGAGTCACACCCCTCAGCAAGATGGGACTCAAGATACATCCCAGCCTAAACTGGCATAGAGAATAAGATTTATAATACATCACAAAATGACTGGTGACTTGAGTCATCCTCCAGCAAGGTGGGATTCTAGATGCATCCCACCCTAAACAGGAGTAGACATGAGGATTTACAGTACATCACAAAATGGAGGACGATGGCTAGAAGGTCCGTACTAAGCAACGCACTGTACTGCAGCACAGGACCAGACAGTACTTCCTTCTGTTGTGCATGAAGTTGTGCAGTAGAACTACTTGACTGTACCTAACAACAACAACATCAAGTCAATTCCAACTCATAATGACTCCATATTTGTCAGAGTAGAACTTTGTTCCGTAATGTTGGTTTCAATGGCTGATTTTTCACAAGTAAATCATCAAGACTTTCTTTTGAGCCACCTCTGGGTGGACTCAAAACTGAAACTTTGCAGTTAGCAGCCAAGAGCATTAACTGTTTGCACCACCCAGGAACTTCACTCAATAGTCTTGTCTTAAGAGAAGTTCTGTGTATTACCAACCAATAAAAAGACCTTGCAATCAGAATAGTATATTCTCCTTCTCAATATATTCTTAAATGTGCATATTAAGTAGAGGTACTCAGAAGTAATTATGCATTTATTTTAAATGTAACTTAATGAAAACACTATAGCAGATTTCTATCTGAAAAAATTTGGATCCATGTTTCTATTTTTTACTACAGAAAAAAAAAAAAATAATAATAATAGTCACGGAGAAAAACACCAAAAGACAAATAAGCAGATTTTTAGAAGTACCTACCAAATTTCTATTTTGCAGAGATCATAATATTTCTTTCTAATTTCAGATAAATATATAATAGTGGTTATCGGACTACAAAAATTCAGCACTAGTAAAAAGTTTAATAATACAAGATATAGCTGAATGATGTTATCTTAAAATTGAAAGGATGCTATGTTATCACCAAAAAAGAAAATTATTTTACTTAATTGTTTGTTCTATTTTAACGTAGGAGTTTTGGTGACAGAGAGGTTAAAGCATTTAGCTGCTTATCAAAAGATTAGCAGTTTGAACCCAGCAGATACTCTGTAGGAAAAAGATGATGCAGTTCGCTACGGTAAAGATTACAGCCTTAGAAACCCTGTGGAGCAGTTCTACTCTGTCCTATACGGTGGCTATGAGTCAGAATTGACTTAATAACAGTGGGTTTAACTGCATGTACCTTCAATTAATAATGAATAAAAAAAGTCCCTGAAAGGTGCAAAATGTTTGTGACCAATGACTAACCTAAAGATTGGTAGTTTGAACCCACTCAGAGGTGCCAGAGAAGAAAGGCCTGGAGATCTATTTCCATAAAATTACAGCCAGCAAAGCTCCATGGAGCAATTCTACTCTGTAACTCATGGAGTAGCAATGAGCTGTAATTGACTGGCTGGGAATGGGTTTGATTTTTTTTCTTGGGGGAGGAGCAGAAGTTAATACTGAATAACCATTTAGAAATAATTTTCTTTGTATACTGATAATTTTGTTGTTTTCAGATTTATTTCAAAATGCACATTTCCAATTTCCTGCCTTGCTGTGTGCTTTGATTTCTCCTCCTTTCTGAGTCCTACTTAGGGAGAATGGAGTGGCTCTCTCTCCATGTAGCACCTCTTTGAGGACTGCATTGTTAGAGTGTGAGCGTTCTGGCCGGAAGTGTCTCAAAAACAGAACCTGAAACCTCAGGTATTCTTGACTGCCTACAGACACGCTCTGGGCAGTTTTTTTACTACCTTGATGTCCTGATGGGTGAAAACTGACTAATTTCCATCAAAACTGTTCACAGTGCTTGTCACAGTAGACATTCAATAACTGCACATTTAATGGATTCTTGTATCAGGGAGTGAAAAGATTGTGACTTTACCTAAAGGATTTTACCATGTCTCAGGTGGTACTTGTTTTACTTTCTAGAGATATCTTAAATCAATCATCTCTGTTTCTTAAAAATCCATCCAAAGAATAAAATCAATTCTATTCTGAGATCTTGCTGAAGAAACTTCTTGTGTAGACCAAAAAACTCTGGTTAAGCATTGTATCTATCAGTTATGGTTAAACATTATCTTGTTCTTGCTCTTGCTCTTCTTCTCCTTCTTCTCCTCCTCCTCTTTCTTCTCCTTCTTCTCCTTCTCTTCCTCCTCCTCCTCCTCCTTCTTCTTCTCTCTGAAGTCAGTTTCAACTCATAGCACCCAATGTACAACAGGAGAAAATATCGCACAGTTCTGCGTCTTTCTTAAAATTGTTGTTATGTTTGAGTCCATTGTTGCAGCCACTATAGCAGTTAATCTTATTGAAGGTCTTCCCCTTTTTCATTTACCTTCCACTTTACCAAGCATGATGCTCTTCCCTGGAGACGGGTCCCTTCTAATAACATGGGCAAAGGACATGAAATGAAGTCTTGCCATCCCCACTTCTAAGGAACATTTTGGTTGTACTACTTCCAAGACAAAATTATTCATTCTTTTGGCAATCCGTGGTATATTGAATATTCTTTGACAACACCACAATTTCAAGGCATCAATTCTTCCTTATTCAGTGTCCAACTTTTGCACTAACCATTGACAATAAATACCATGATTGTATCAGACACACTTTAGTCCTCAAAGTTACATCTTTACTTTCTAACACTAAAGAGGTCTTTTGCAATGGGTTTGTCCAATGCAATATGTAGTTTCACTTCTTGGCTGTTGCTTCCATGGGCATTGATTGTGGATCCAAGAACAACAAAATTCTGACAACTTCAATCTTTTCTCGGTTTATCATGGTGTTACTTATTAGTGCAGTTGTGAAGATATATATTGTGAGGATATATATATATATTTCTTGTTGATATGTAATCCATACTGAGGGCTGTAGTCTTTGAGTCTTCCTTCAATCCTGATGCTGTGTTCTTTTTTATATAGTCTAGCTTCTCAGATTATTTGCTCAACACAGAGATTGAATAAATAAGATGAAAGGCTACAATCCTGATGCACACCCTTTCTGACTTTAAACCATGAACTACTGCTTTGTTCTGTTTGAACAATTGCCTCTTCGTATATGTATAGGTTCCCTATAAGCACTATTAATTGTTTGGAATCCCCATTCTTTGCAATGTTATCCATAAGTTGTTACAATCCACAAAGTGGAAAGTCTTTGCATAGTCAAAAACACACTATATTAAAATATAATAATTATAAGAAGGCAATCTTCTTTCTGGTAACCTTTGCATTTTAGCCAAGGTCCATCTGACATCAGCAATGATATCCCCCATTTCACATCTTCTTCTGAACCTGCCTTGAATTTCTGGCAGATCCTGTTAATGTAGTGCTGCAACCATTTCTAAGTTATCTTCAGCAAAATTTACTTGCGTGTGATATTGATGATATTGTTAGATAATGTCAGCATTGTGATAGATCACCTTTCTTGAGAATTAGCACAAATATGAATCTCTTCCAGTTAGTTGGTCAAGTAGCTATCTTCCAAATTTCTTGGCATAGACAAGATTCTAGTATTCCATCTGATTGCTGAAAAGACTCAAACATATTCCATGACTTCCTGGAGAGTTTTTCTTATTTTCTTGCCAATGCCTTCAGTGCAGCTTAGACTTCTTCCTTAAATATCAACAGTTCTTGCTCGTATACTATTTATTGAAACAGTTGAATGTCAACCAATTAATTATCTTTGTTATAGTGACTGTGTATTCCTTCCATCTTCTTTGATATTTCCCACACTATTCAATATTTTGTCCATACAATACTTCAATATTACAACTTGATGCTTGAATGATTTTTTCAGTTTTTTTGAGCTTGAGAAATGTTGATCATTTTCTTCCCTTTTTGTTTCCTAACTGTAAGTCTTTACATGTTTCATTCTAATACTTCACATTGTTTTCTCAAGCTGCTCTTTGAAATACTTTTTTTCAGCTCCTTTACTTCATCATATTTTCCACTTGCTTTAGCTCCTCTACATTTAAGGACAAGTTTTAGAGTCTCTTCTGAAATCCATTTTGGTATTTTCTTTCCTTATTATCTTTTTAATGACCTTTTGCTTTCTTCATGTATGATTTCATTGATGTTATATGTGAGTTCAAATTGAATCTTGATGTCATATATGAGTTCAAGTTACAGCCAAGAAAATTAGAACAAATCCACAACAGCCAAAGTACAACCTTCAGTATACCACACCTGAACTTAGAGACCATCACAAGAATAGATTTAACACACTGAACACCAGTGACTGAAGACCAGACAAGTTGTGCAATGACATCAAGGACAAACATCATATGTGAGATCAGTTACAGAAGTTTGAAGAATCAGAGCACAAAATAATTGATTGTTAATTTAATTTTGTCTCCTTTATTTATAATACTATTTAAATGTAAATTTGATGAAGAACAACTTTATCAGTTTTTTTTTTTTTTATTTTAAATATATAGAAGAATTTCCTGACTTAAAATATCCCTTTTTTAAAAAGCAAGGCAGATTAAATTACTACCTGCTGATAGATTATTTGGTGAAATGTTTTATAGTTCAAAGTAATGACCCTTTCTGTATTTCTGCAATTAAACAGTCACTGATTGAAAAAAGTATGAAGGTGAGATTTCTTTGATTTGCAAATTAGTGACTGTCACTCGAGGAAGGTAGATTTACACAAATGGAAAGTGTTCATTACTCTGAAGATGACAGGACAAGAGATCTTCTGGTGATCTGTGCATCATAGACTTATAAAATAAAGCCAAAAAAAAAAAAGATAGTGCCCCAAAATGAAAACAGATGTTATATATAACTTTTTTCAAATACATATGTAAAAGTTATTACACTGGTTTCACAGAATTTCCACAGCTACCACTAAAGGATAAATGCAAATACAAGACATTGTATTATTTCAGTTGAAGAAATCCAACTAAAGTTAATCAACTGATATTTTTGGTTGAAATTCTTGTTACGCAGGTCACATTCTCTATTTATTTTCAGAGTACGTCAAGTTTCACCATTTCAAATTTTGCTCAGTATCTTAATGGAACAAGAATAACAAAAAACCAGTAACAACAATACATTAAACAAAAATCTTTGGTTGGATTATGTGGAAAATCATGAAATTGAAATCATATATGTATATCAAAAACCAAAACCAAACTCTGCCATCAATTCAGATCCGACTAATAGTGACCACTCCTTGTGTTTTGGAGGCAGTATCACTATGAAAGTAGATTGTCCCATCTTCCTTCCAAGGAGTGACTGGTGGGTTTGAACTGTCAGCCTTCTGGTTAGCAGTCAAATGCCTCAGGCAGTATGCCCCCAGAGCATACACACACACACATACACACATATATATATGGGGGGGAGCTCTGGTGGTGTAGTGCCTAAGGCTTTTGACTGTTAACCAGAAGGTTGGTGGTTCAAACCCACCAGTCATTCTTCAGAAGGAAAATGGGACAATGTACTTCTGTAGTGATACCACCTTGGAACTTAATGGCAGTGAATTGAGATTTTAGTACATAGATAGATAGATAGATAGATACAAAAACCAAACCAAACCCCACTGCTATTGAGTCAATTCCAACTCATAGTGATCCCCACTGATTGTGTTTCTAAGATGGTAAATCTTTATGGAAATAAATTGCCCTATCTTCCTTACATGGAGCAGCTGGTGGATTTGACCCTCCCAGCTTATGGTTAGCAGTCAAATGCCTTAAGTACTACACCACTAGTGATCATATATATATATA
>NW_006921612.1:475976-479361 GCF_000298275.1 Orycteropus afer afer
ATATATATATATATATATATATATACACACACATATAGATAGATAGATAGATAGATTAGATATAGAGAAAATATATCCTTGATTATATCCCACACGGATTTAAAGGAACTATGAAAAATACATTTGACGCATTGAACACCAATGACCAGATGAGTTGGGGGATGACATCAAGAACATCATACATGAAGAAAGCAAACAGTCAATAAAAAGACAGGAAAGGAAGAAAAGAACAAAATGGATTTCAGAAGAGACTGTGAAACTTGGTCTTGAATGAAGAGTAGTCAAAGTAAATCGAAGAAATGGTGAGATAAAAGAGCTGAACAGAATATTTCAAAGGACAGCCCTAGAAGAAAAAGTAAAGTATTATAACGAAACGTGCAAAAACTTGCAATTAGAAAACCGAAAGGGAAGAACATGCTCAGCACTTCTCAAGCTAAAAGAACTGAAGAAAATGTTCAAGCTTGGAGTTGCAATATGGAAAGATTCTATGGGCAAAATATTGAATGATGCAGGAAGCATCTAAAGAATATGGAAAGAATAAAGAGAGTCACTGTACCAAAAAGAATTGGTGATGGTCAACTACTTCAAGAGGTGGCATATGATCAAGAACCAATGGAAAGAAGAAGTCCAAATTGCATCGAAGGAATTGGCAAAAAAACAAGCCTTCAGGAATTGGTAGAAAACCCACTGAGATGTTTCAACAAATGAATGCAGCACTGGAGGTGCATATGTATTTATGTCCAGAAATTTGGAAGACAGCTACCTGGCCAACCAATGGGAAGAGATTCATATTTGTGCCCATTCCAAAGAAAAATGATCCAATAGAATATGTAAATTATCAAACTATCGTTAATATCACATGCAAGTAAAATTTTGCTCAGTAAGTTGGAAGAACAGGCAGACAAGCGACACAGACCCTCTTCAACAAAAAAAAAGAAAAGCCAATTAACAGATATAAAGAAGATAACCTGGGAGCCCTGAGCTTCGATAGGAACTACACTGAAGTGGATTAGGCACCAGTGGTGGAAAAACCTGAACAAAAACAGTGAGTACAGAGATGGTCGGAGCTGCGGACTGTCAGCTACTCTGACAGGACCAATAGCCTGAATATTTCCAAGTGGTGTTGGGACTTGAGAATTGACCTAAAGATCAGCCTTTATCACCAAGGGCTACAGGGATGACTGCGCTGGTGGCTTATGACCAGGAAGGGAAACATAAAGGAGGGAGACAACCTGAGCTGTTGACTTTCCACTGTCCAGAGGGTGCAGCCACTTTGATTGCTTAGATATGGCAGCCATTTTGAATATTTAAATTGACTGAGGGTATATCCGTTTTGAATGTTTACAAGCAGTGGCCATTGTGGATATTTATAGTGATCATGGGTCAGCCATTTTGAATCTTTACAGGTGGCAACCATTTTGGATTTTAAAGTAACAGCATTCTCATTCAGATTCCAGGGACCTAAGAATAGGCTCTGTTTGCCAAGGTCAGCAGGGACATATGAGAGACTGACAACAGGAAAGAAGACAGGTGGTGAGTGTACAAGTGCTGTCAACTAGTGAATAGAAGAGCACAGCATAGTACTCTACTTGCATAGATAACATAAGCAAAACAAAGAAAATGAAAATCGTGAGCAAGTCACTCCAAAATACAATCACTAATTAAATATTAACACAAAAAGTCACAGTGCCTCACAGACAACAGAGCATCACAGTCCACACAAACAAGCAAGAGAAACAAGGGACCAAGATACAGACCTAAAACACATCCCTGAGAAAGATGCAGCATTAGAAGTCCCTGATAAGGAATTTAAAAGAATTATATTCAGGTATCTTCAATGAATTGAGAGGAAGATCAAGGAAAACACTGACAAAAATTGAGGAAAACACAGAAAAAACCCTAGAACAATTTCAAAACACAATGCAAGAACAAAATGACAAGATAAATGAAAAATTAGAAATTATATAAAATCTACAAACAGAAATATAGAAGATTAATACTAAATTTTCAAAAATAGATAAGACATTGAATAGGCAAAGAAGCAGAATTGAAACAATGGAAGACAGAATTAGTGAGATTGTAGGCAAATACCTGAACACTCCTTTGTAAAGGGATAAATCAGAAAAAAAAAATGGTCAAAACAAAATGAAGAAAGCCTAAGGTTTATGTGAGATACCATCAAAAGAAATAACCTGCATGTAATCAGAATTCCAGAACAGGAAGACACAAATAAAACCACAAAGAAAATTGTTGAAGATTTGTTGGAGGAGAATTTTCCTGGTATGATGAAAGATGAGAATATATTCATTCAGGAAGTCCAACGAACCCCAAACAGGATAGACCCCAACAGAAAATCACCAAGACATATCACCATCAAACTCACCAAATCCAAAGACAAAGAGAATCATGAGAGCAGCATGGGAAAAACACAAAGTTACTACAAAGGGCAACCAATAAAACTAAGTTTGGATTTCTCACCAGAAACCATGCAGGCAAGAAGACAATGGGATGGTATATATAAAACCCTGAAAGAGACAAACTTCCAACCAAGAATTATGTACCCAGCAAAATTGTCTCTTAAATATGATGGTGAAATTAGGACATTTACAGATAAGCAGAAATTAAGGGAATTTGTTAAAACCAGGCCAAACTTACAAGAGATGCTAAAAGGAGCCCTTTGGACAGAGAAGCAACAATAGCCAACAACAACTGACTGTTAACACACATGATGATATAACCCAGAAACCAACCCAACTATGGAAGTATCCAAAGTAAATAAGCCTACAAGATTGTAAACAGGGAACTAGAGACATCAATTGACAAATGAGCACAACTACACACCAAAAAGAAGGAGATAACTGTGTCATTATAGATCTTCTAGATGGTAGGGAAGTCAAGACAAATACAAGATAGAATGGACTGTTCTAAACTTGGGAAGAAAACTATAAATCACAGGGTAACCTCAAAAAAAATGATAAACCTTCACATAAAAATAAAAGAGAGGACCAGCACAAATATTTAGCAAATACTAAAACAATAGCAATGATCCATAAACAAAATGAGCTCAGCATAGAAAATTATATGGAACAAAGAAATTGACACCACAAAAAAAAAAAAACATAGCAAAAATGACAGCAACAAATTAATAAGGTAGAGTCTGCAAAACATCACATAATATGGATAAACTTGGAGGACATTATGCTGAGTGAAATAAGTCAATCACAGAAGGATAAATATAGTATTAGGTCATTGTTGTGGAGGATCAAGGAAAGGCTTATATATGGAGAGAAACTTTCTTTGTTGGTTGCCAGGGATGGGAGGGGAGGGGAGAAAACACAACAAAAAAAAGAAAATGCATTGAACCATGTCACTTTAGTTTTGTGTA